>NC_091478.1:75612519-75915230 GCF_036971445.1 Narcine bancroftii
AATGCCATAGGTGTGCTGGGTCCAGGAAAGATCCTCTGAGATAGTGGCTCCCAAGAACTTAAAATTTGCTCACCCTCTCCACCTCTGATCTCCCAATGATCACTGGATTGTATACCTCTGGCTTTCCTGTCCTGAAGTCAACAATCAACTCCTTAGTTTTGGTGACATTGAGTGCAAAGTTGTTGTTGGTGTACCATTCAGCCAAGTTTTCAGTCTCCATCCTGTATGTTGACTTATCTCCTTCCTTTATCCAACCCATTACCCTGGTACCGTTAGCAAATTTGTAAATGGTGTTATTGTCGTACCAAGCTACACAGTCATAGGTGTTAAGTGATCGAACAGGACACAAGCACGGGGAACAGTTTGAAATTGAAAGTACAGATTCGAACCATCAAAAGTTAGACCATCGTAAATATGGGAGAACCTTTTTATGCAGAGGCCCCTCACTTCAGGGCACTGTAATATTTGGAACATAGTATATTAAAGTAGTCATGTTTAGTACTTTGCTGAACTTTGTTACATATCCTTTGCATGCAATGACGGCTTGAAGTCTGCAATCATAGACATCACCAGGTGCTGAGTATCTTCTCTGGTGATGTTCTGCCAGACCTCTACTGCAGCCACCTTCAGCTCCTGCTTGTTCCAGGGTCTTGTCCCCTTCAGCTTTGCTTCAGCATATGGATTTAGGTCAGGTGCTTGACTTGGCCTTTCAAGAAATTTCCAGTTTTTAAGCTTTGAAAAACTCCTTTGTTGCTTTAACAGTATGTTTGGGATCATTTCCTTGCTGTTGGATGAAGCGCCATCCAATGAGTTTGGAGGCATTTGCCTGAACTTGAGTAGATATTTCTAACCAGTTCAGAATTCATTTTGCTACTGCCATCAGCAGTTACATCACCAATGAAGATAAGAGCACCAGTACCTATGGCAGCCATACATGCTCAGGCCATAATGTCCCCACCACCATGTTTCACAGATGAGGTGGAATGCTTTGGATCTTGGATAGTTCCTTTACACCTCCATATTGCTCTTGTCATCACTCTGATACAGGTTAATCTTGGTCTCATCTGTCCACAAGACACTTTTCCATGATTCTGAAGGCTCTTTTCAATACTTCTTGGAAAACTGTAATCTGGTCATCCAGTCTCTGTGGCTAACTAGTGGTTTGCATCTTGTAGTGTAGCCTCTGTATTTCTGCTCATTGTCTTCTTCAGACTGTAGTCATTTATCCACACCTGCCTCCCGAAGAGTGCTTCTGATCTGTTGGGCAGGTGTTTGGAGATTTTTCTTCATTATGATGAGAATTCTTCTGTTACGAGCAGTGGAGGTCTTCCTTGACCTACCAGTGCCTTTGTGATTACAGGTAGTTCTGCTCTAACTGACCAGCTGTATCATGAAGTGGATGCAAGTCAGAAATACAACATGGTGGCCATCAAGTCCAGCCTCACCTCAGCCGGCCAGCTGCCTAGCCGAGGTCTAAACCACAGATCCTTGCACTGGCTGGACATGCGTACTAACTCCCGATCGCAGATACTTTCCCCAGCCGTCCATGTTTACTAACTCCTGACACCCTGTCTGCCCGTGCATACTATCTCGTGACGCCCCAAACACAGGCTTATCACCTGGTCCCAGCCATCCCAGCTCCCGAACCTTGAAAGAACAAGGTACTTTACCTGTACTTACAAAGTCAAAAGCTTGACCTGTGTAAAAGTTGACACCCTTTTTTTGGTCGTAAGTCGCATAGGTTGTGAGTTGGGGAATACCTGTACTGTGCTCACCAGTACACTCTTTCTTCTTAATGATGTTCCAAACTGTTGATTTTGGTAATCCTGAGGTTTGGGCAATGTCTCTTACTGTTTTATTCTTGGTTTTCACCTTCATAATGGCTTCTTTGATGTTGATTGGCACAACTCTGGTTCTCATGTTGAAAAATGGCAACTAAAGACTCCAAAGGTGATCAACAGCTTAGAAGCATGCCAAGCTCTATTATACCTGCACCAATGAAGCAATTAAACATACCTAATCACAAACACCTGTGAAGCCAAATGTCCCAAACATTATTGTGCCTTGAAATGGGGGAACTATGTATAAAAAGTGCTGTAATTTCTACATGTTCAAACCACAAGGTACACAAACACCATTTAATAACATTTTTAATGTGCACTTTAATCACTTGTGAATTGTTTGATTATAAATTTAAAATGAGCTTGGGCAAATAAAGGAAATAAAACTGTGTCTTTGTCCCAAACATTATGGAGGACTCTTTAAAAATCTACTCAACACAGCTAAACTTTTCTTTCCTCACAGCCATAACCCTCTATGATTCTTGCATCAATGTGATTGTCTTAGAGACTTTTCAAAGCCCCCATTGTTCCACCCTCCACCACTAACCATGGCAATGCAGTGCCAACACCCACTACGCTGTGTGAAAAAAAAATTTAACCCTGATGTCTCCCCCCCCCCCAACTTTCCTTGTGCAAATGTCCTTTAATGTTTGCTACTCATGCCCGGGGAAAAAGGTGCTGGCTGTCTGCCCTTTCTATACCTTGCATAATTTTGCAGACCTCTGTTAAGTCACCATGCATCTTTCTTTGCTCCAAAGTGAAAAGCCCCAACTCTGTTAACCTTGCCTCATTAGACATTCTCAAATCCAGGCAACAACCTGGAAAATCTCCTCTGCACCTTCTCCTTAGCTTTGACATCCTTTAATGAGGCGACCAGAATGGACACAATATTCCAAGTGTGTCTAGTCTAGCCATTCTCAACCTTTTTTATGGCCACGGCCCCTTTAGGACTCTGCTCAAAGTTTCTGGACCCCATTCCCCATAAAGCAATCAATTTTAGTTGGTTTCTTCAGTACTTCTCTCCTATTGACTACATAAAAATAATTTAAGTGAAGTGAAAAGTAAACGGCTTTTACTCTGAACATAACAGGCGTGGCTTGTAATTCCAGAACAGACAAATGGGAAATCATTTTTGTTGAACAAAAGATTCTTAGAGCATAATGGTTTGCACACAGTAAGACATTGGGGTAACTTTAGCATAAATTCAAGGATGTGAAAACTTTATAAAAATAACATTAAATAATAATTCTTATAAAATCGACATTTTAGTGAGATCCTTGAGCTTGATGTTCCTGTGCAAAGTTTTTAATGTCAGGGTTCAAATTGAATAGTTGAAAATTATCTCTTGTGGTATCAAATCTGTTCCTGGATTTTGTCAAAGGAAACTACCTTGCTGAATGCACATTCAACAAAGTATATGAGGGAAAGGTAGTGAAAAATACTTTGGCCTTTTCTCACAGGTTTGGAAATATATTCAGCAGATCTTACAGTGTGTAATTATATCATTCTAAAGATCAATCAAACTCTCTTGAATTTCTGCCTCAACATTGGTGGGTTGTTCCTCAAATGGATCTAATATCAAAGACAGGATATTGAGGTTTAACACACCATTAAATTTTTCCTGCAGATCTATGTGTATTTGCTTTAGGTGTTTGACATAAAACAGTAATGTCATTGTCCTTCAGTGCCTCTCCATTCGTGTTCAGATTTGGAAAGAGTAAAAATTCCCAATGTCTGATATTGTTTGACTAGACAGAGCTTTTTAAGGAAAGAGACAATGGCTTCCTTACTATCAATGAGGTTATTGTGTTTAAACTGCAAGGTCTTGTTCAATAAATTGAATTTTCAAAGATATCTGGCAGATATCTTACAGTCTTTATCACAATTGAAATCAAGCATTTAAATATCCTCCTAGGTTTTTAGCCACCAAGATTTACATTTGAATGATGCAATGAACAGAAAAGACTGAAGGTATAACATTTTTCAGGTGTGTGATGAACCATGAAAGCAACACCATCAGTTCCACATGCAACTATGCTTTTAAATGGAATACTGTTCTTGTTTATATAATTAACTTCTTCAAAAATATTCAGTCCCTTGGTATCGGTTTTAATCCTTCTGCCTAACAATATCTCTTCCATCAGCTCGTTTCCATCCCAGAATCTGGCAAAAACCATGAGAAGAGTGTTGTTCTCTAGCAGAGTTAGTTCATCAAATTTAAAAGAGAATTTCTTGGATTATAATGGAATGACTAATTGTTTTTCAACATCCCCTGCCATCTCATCAATTCTTCTAGAAACAGTGGAATTTCCCAATGGAATTGCCTGAATAGTTTCTTTGGCATTTAAGTTTATGACGTCAGATATTATTATGGACCCTTGAAGCCAAAATAAGTGACTCTGTGTCATTATGAGCATTTCTACTTTTAGCGATTATTTCACTTATATTGAATGATTCAAGAAGACCCTTTTCTAATTTCTGTGATAGTTCAGTAATCATCTGTTTGAGCGTAGGCTTTCTCTAGAAATTATCCAATGGTTTTGAAGTAATCCAAGGATTTAAGTTTATGTACAATCTCGAAATGTTTCAGCTTGCTTGTCCTCGTGGTTTTGTTGAAAAAGTATTCAAACAAATAAAAAATAGTCAGAGAAGGGCTTTTTACAATAAGTATTCCAAATGAATATTGATGACACTTCATTTTTGCCAAAAAAGTCATGAATAAATTTTTTTCTGAAAGTCACAAAAAATAACTATTACAAAACAAAAGCACTTCTTATAAAGGTTAGCTCAGAAGTTGGCTTAAATTTTATGGGAAATAACGAACAATACAGACCTTCTTCAATAAAAGCTAGTAGAAGGAGACATGCATTCATTACCAGTCATGAAATCTGAAGCAAAATTAGAGCACTTGCAGACGTGAGATAAATGGAGCAAAACTTTTCAGCCTGCACACTTACTTCCAGGGATTGAAGACAATAGAACAAAAAAGGAAAATGATGTGGAAGGCAATTCATAGCCAAAGCTGGTTCCATGTCAGTCAAACATAATCATGTTGAAGCAAGGAAAGCTCTGAAAATGTGGTTTAATTTTCTACATTTATCTAAGTCATTCTAGGCTGTCTCAAAATGCCTCCAAGCTTGAAAACAATCTTGCGTGGATTGGCAGCTCTACAGCAAAAACGAGCAGCAAAGTCCTTTCCTTCTGCCAAAAATGTTTAATCGACTCAGTTTCCATGCCCCTCCCCTTATAAAGGTTTTCAGCCAATGGCCCTCCTTAAATGTGCTGTGGCCCCCAGGGGGCCATATGGCTCCCATTGAGAAAACTCGTTTTATAGAGCTTCAATGTTACTTCGTGACTCTTGAACTCAATCCTTGATTTTTGAAGGCCAACATATCTTAACTACCCTATCAAGCTACACAGCAACCTTGAGAGATCTATAGTTCAGATGTATTGTCAGAGTACATACATGACATCACATACAACCCTGAGATTCTTTTTTCTGTGGGCCAGGCAGAATTTCTACTTTTCAGTATCGCAAACTGTACTCAAGAAAATAATACGTATAGATAAGAGAAATGTATACAAATAAAGAAATGTAAATAAACTGACTGTGTAATACAGAAAAATGTATTTATTAATAAATAATGAGCAAGGTAAGAGACCTTAAATGAGTCACAGATTGAGTTTGTTGTTTAGAAGTCTGATGATGAAAGGGTAGCAACTGTTCCTTGAGTCTTGTGGAACCTATACCTCTTTCCAGATGGCAGCAGTGAGAACAGAGCATGTCCTGGGTGGTGTAGATGATTACTGCTGCTCTCCGATGGCAGTGTTCAATGTAGATTTTCTCATTGGTTGGGAGGGTTTTGCCTGATGGTCTGGGCTGTGTCCACTACCCTTTGCAGGGCTTTCTGCTCAGGGGTATTGTTGCCCCCATAGCTCAGTGATGCAGGCGGTTAGAATACTTTCCACTACACATCTGTAGAAGTTTGCCAAGGTTTCTGATGTCATACCAAACCTCCGCAAATTCCTGAGGAAGTAGAAGCAACAAGGTCTATCTGTTCTTCCACACTGTGGAAAATCCTGCCATTAACTTCAGGTTTGACCTTCCAAAATGCATCATCTCAGACTTATCCAGATTGAAGTCCATCTGCCACTTTTCCACCCATCATGTCTATATCCTGTGGTAACCTACAACAACCTTCTACACTGTCCACCACACCTCCCCTCTTAGTGTCATCTGAAAACTTACTAACCCATCCTTCTACTTCTTCATCCAGGTCATTTATAAAAATCACAAAGAGCAGGGGTCCCAGATATGATCCCTGCAGAACTCTAGCAGAATATATTCCATCTACTACTATTCTTTCTTTCTGCAACTAAGCCAATTTTGATTCCATGCAGCTAAGATTGCATGGATCCATGCTTTATGACATTCTGAATGAGTCTACCATGGGGGACCTTGTCGAATACCTTACTAAAATCTATAAACACCACATTTACCATCCTCCCTTCATCAATTTCTTTTGTTACATTCTCAAAAACTTCTAATCCTCTCCAATAGTTTGCTCACTACTGATGCAAGATTATCTGGTCTATAATTCCCAGGATTCTCCCCATTATCCTTTTTAAACAAGGGAACCAAATTTGCCATTTCCAAACCTCTGGTACCTCACCTGTGTCCAGGGAGGATGCAAAGATCATTGCTAAAATCTCAGCAATCTCTTTCCTCACTTCCTGTAGTAATCTGGGGTATATCTCTGGAACTTAACATTCCTAATGTTTTTAAGAAGATCCAAAACTTACACTTTCTTAACCTCAAGATATTCCAGCACACAAGCTTGTTCTATACTGACATCACATTGACCAAGGTCCCTCTCTCTGGTGAATACTGAAACAAAATATTCATTTTGGATCTCCTGTGCTGCAGGGTTCAAAAAATTATCTATAAACTCTACCATCCATCACACAGAATCTTTCCAACTGCTACCATCAGGAAGGAGGTACAGGAGCATCAAAATCAGGACAGGCAGGCTAGGAAATTGTTGACTGGAAGTAGTGTTACGAGCCCAGAGGACCCCAAAACCCAGCAGCATTAGATATTCACCAAGACAAATGGTAACTTAAACAAAAGTTGCTTTTAATTATCTTTAAACATGAAAACAGAATCACACTTTGACATATCACCATTGACTTAATTAACCTAACTTAACCCCCTTCTAATTCTAAGTGCTCGTGTATGTAACGTGTGTGTAAGCTCAGAAAAGTTATTTGTTTCACAGTCCAATCTCACTTCTCATTCCTCCAAATTCACTGGGTGCAGGAAATTCTTATACTGTGCACAGAATTTAATATTTATAAAGTTCACCAGGCTTTGGTGCTTGAATGGTAAATGGTTACCACTCAGGAAGGTTCTTGTTGGTTTACAGAGAGAGATTTGCTGTATGATGACATCCACAACTGATTCCTTTTTAATCAGCCACTCCAGTGTCTTGCTGACAAAACTTGCCCCCTCAAGGTCCTCCAGATGATAACCTCTTTCTTTCAGGTCACCACAGAGTTCACTTGGAATAAGAGAAACATTAGACAGCCAGTCCTCTCCTCTTGCATGAACCACAAGGGCTTTGACCAGGCCATCTTCCAAATTGCGGCTTTCCACAAGCTTGCCAGCTTGTCCTGTTCCAGTTCCAGCTGCTCTTGCTGGCTGTAACACTGTAGAATGATCTCTGTCTCTATCTCTGTGAGAAAGAGCCTGTTTGACTCTCTCTGCTTGCAAAACCACATGACCCTCATAGATCAACAAGTTCTCTTCCAGATAATCTACGGCTCCAACAAGATCTTTTATCGGTTGCCTTTTGTAAACAACAATCCATTAGTGAAGTCTCTTGAGCATTTTTCAAAGCTATTGCAAAAACTGTGGAGCCGATATATCTAGCATTAGTATTTCAAATAAGATTTGTTTTAAAATGTTTGTATGTAATCTACTCTAATAAACCTTTCCCAATTTATTTCCCAAAAACCTAACTATATACTCTGTCACAGTAGAATGCCGTGAACTTCCGGTTTTAGCATGGTTATGCTGAAGGATACCCTCAAGTGATTCTGCCACCACCCAGCAGGGAGTGACCGAGCAGGATTGAAGGGGAGAGTGAATGAGAGGGATGGAAGGAGGGGGCAGCAAGCAAAGGAGCCAGGCGGAGAGATCAGAAGGAGTGAAGATGCGGGGTTGGGGCACCGCCATTGCCCAGCGTCACGAGAGAGAGGGCATCTCTCCATCATCTTCTCCTGTGAGTGTTAACTTATGTAGTTACAGGCAGCCCTTTGGTTAAAAACTAGTTCTGTTAGCTCGGTCTGTCTTTAATTCAAATTTGTACGTGTCCGAACAGGTACACATGGTCCTTATTTAGTGTCAGTTAGTCAAATGTTTATCTTTGTATATAGTAGATATTTTATATTTATATGCATGTAGAACACTTCCCAATACACTGAAACATCTTAAACATAATACAGTACGTAATAATGCAGTACATAATAATACAGGTAATAAAGTACTGTGTGTAATAATAAAAGTACAGATTCTCCGAAATCCTCATTTATCCAAAATTTTTATAAAAGTTTTGGATGAATGAGGATATCGGAAACATCAGAAATCCTCATATATCTAAAAAAATTTTGGGAATTGAACTGACCTTACAGGTTGAAAAAAATAATCCTCTTGACATGAAATTAGAATGATGATCTAATTCAGGTAAATCTCTCCCCTCTCTCTCTTTCTATTCCTTCTTTACATTCCCCTATTGACCTTCTTTCCAACTCTACCTCCCTTTCTGCCACTGTCTCCCAGCTTCAAGCAGTTGGAAGAATCCCTTGTCCCAGTACCGTCAAGGAGAGCGGCCTCCCGGGCAGGAGTGGGGCCTCAGTGGGGAGGTGTCAGTGATCAGCAGCGGCCAGCATTTTATGGTGAGAAATAATAAACATTTTAAAGCTTAAAAAGCTTTCCCTTGTTGTTTGTTGTTGTTTAAACACTTTTACAAATGATCTGCTGTTGCCTCTGGGCTGTTTTTTTAAAAAAAAGACCAGTTATCCATAAAAAATGTTTATTTGACATAGGCCCAGTCCCGACTATTTTGGATATCAGAGTTGTACTGTAACTATAAATGGTCATAAGATCATGATTAAAAGTTAACACTCACAGAAGAAAATGATAGAGAGATGGCTACTCTCTCATGATTCTGGGCAATGGCAGTGCTTCACTCCTCCCTTTTGCTCTCCCTTCCACTCATTCACTCTCTGCCCCCTTTTGAATGTTCCTGCAAAATGCGGTATGCTACTCTCTCATGATGCTGGGTGACAGCAACATCGTGCTAGAGTATCCTACAGCATAACCACGCTCAAACCCGAAGTTCACGGTATTCTACTTCTGGTCAGCTTCTCATTATGTAAGTATCAGTTTTTCATAAATCGGGCATTTTCAACCCAAGGACTGCTTGTACTTTTATTATTATGTACTGTATTATTATGTTTAAGATATTTTAGTGTATTGGAACGTTTTATATGCAAATAAGGGTAAACATTTGACTGATGCTAAATAAGGACTATGTACCTATTTTTAATTATATTCAAATCCGAATTAAAGGCAGACCTGAGTAACTAAACTTATTTTTAACCCAGGGGCTGCATGTATTCAAGTGGTATAAAAAGTAAGAAAAAAACTTAAGAAAATCATGAGGGCTAAAAGATATGAGGTTGTTTGGCAGACAAGGTGAAGAAAATTATAAGGGCTTCTATAGGTATATTAAGAGCTAAAGAATAGTAAGGGACAAACTTGGTCCTCTTGAAGATCAGAAGCAAGGAAAACAAGCAGTGAGCTCATTGAAACTATACAGATTAAAGAGGAGGAAGTGTTTGCTGTCTTAAAACAAATAAGGGTGGATAAATCCCCAGGGCCTGACAAGGAATTCCCTCAGACCTTGAGGGAGGCCAGTTTAGAAATTGTAGGGGCTCTGGCAGATATTTTTTAAATTTTGGACAGGTACATGGATGGGAGAAGCATGGAGGCCTATGCTGTGGGTGCAAGTCAGTGGGACTAGGCAGAATAAAAGTTCAGCACTGACTAGAAGGGTGGAAGGGTCTGTTTTTGTGCTGTAATGCTTAATGATTCTATGGTATTACAAAATTTTGCAATACATTGGGATATGGAGACCAAGTACATAAATACAAAAAAAATTAGCATCCAGGTAATACAAGGCTAATGAAATGTGGATCTTTATTGCAAATGCACCACCATGCCGAGCATTGCCGCACCTCACACCTGTGTGCTCAGCCGACTCCTGTTCATGATACTGACCCATGAATGCATTGTCAAATCTAGCTCCAAAAGTCATCAAGACAGTACTTGACCTTATCAGCAACAACAATGAGTCTCACGACAGAGAAGAGATAGAAAATATCCTGATATGGTGTGAGAGTAACAACTGAAGTCTCAACGTGGGCAAAGTGAAGGAGATGATCATGGACTTCAGGAAGACCAGGAATGACTAACCTCCACTACATATCAACAACTCTGTAGTGAAAAGAGTGGAGAGCACCAAGTTCCTTGGAGTCCACTTAACTAAAGACCTATCATGGACACATTTCTCCTCACTTGTCAGGAAGGTGCAACAGACACTGCATTTTCTGAGAAGACTTAAGGAGGCAAGGCTTCTGGCCACCTTCCTGTCAACTTTATGTAGGAGCTCTATCGAGAGCGTTCTGGCTGGCTGCAACATAGTGTGGTACGATTACATCAGAGAGGTGGATTGGAGGTCAATCAATAGGACCACAAGATCGTGGGGGACTCCCTACCCCCCCACCCCCCCTCCAATAAACGTGATCTACCAGGATCGTTTTCTGAAGAGGCAAGCAAAATTATTGAGGACCCCTTGAATCCTGTACACATCTTTCAGCTACTCCCATTGGGAAAGAGATACAGAAGCATCAGACCCAGAACCATCAGGCTGAGAAACAGCTTCTTCCCATGGGCAGTGAGAATGCCAAACAACTGAAGAGCTCCTCATACAAACCGTCTGAAACGCTACTTTTTAATTTAACAATATTTATTTATTTTTATATATGCATTAAATATAAATCGCTTATAAAGATGTTTGCTATGTCAATATATGTACTTGCATGTTTTTACACTGAGGAACAAAGAATGCTGTTTCGTCAAGTTGTACTTATACAACTGAATGATAATAAACTTAAACTTGAATTTAAACATCCTAAATTGGAGCAAGGCTAATTTTAATAGCATTGGAAAGGAAATTGCCTGTTTCTGTACCTCATAGCTGTGCGACACAATGACAAATCCAATTATAATTTTACTTACATGCAGAAGGAAGCCAATGGACATGAAATGATTGGTAAAGAGGATTATGCAAAATGCTGGGGAACATGGGAGATGCTGGCTACAAACTTGGATTTTTTTCAAGTAAGGAACATATTCTCTTCAGCGTAGAATATGTTGTCTGATAAATATCAACATTCGAGTCCAGTCAGAACAGACTTTCAGCCCAATGTCCTAGCTTCCATTACTAAACAATTTCCATCAATTACCAACAAAAACACCAGTCAGAGTACAAGTTGGTGTGTTCTAAATGTGAACTTGAGCATGAATGCTTTTCTCCCCCAATATGCTTCAGAACACACATTTCTAACTTAGCAATGCTATTGTCAATTCTGTGTCATATGAAGTTTCACATCTGCTATGACGCTTAGCATACTTAAATCATGTGCATAAACATAGAGGTAGCAACATTCTAATCAATATCCTGGTCAGTGCATGTCAGATTAAACAAGTGACTTCCAAATTTGTGGAAGTTTGAGAGCTTAAAACTGTGCAGTGTAAGGTAAAAACATCATGAGATGGGACCAGAGAAGGAGTCACCCAGTACTAAGGAGTAACAGAATGCAGATGTGACCTTGTACACTCAAGATAAGCTTGGCACTAACAAGCTGATGAGCAGCAGACTAACAGTGAAGGGTAGCAACAGCTTATTCATTGGACAGTGTAATGGTATGATAACTTACTGAGTATGTGTCCTGAGGTATAAAAAAACACCACTTGCTGATATCAGGAGAATGCGCCTTCTCCAACTAACACTGTTAGTTGTAAGTATTACAATCAGGTAATAAAGAACCTTGATTTCGACTCAGTCTGGTGTCTGACTCACTCATTCTTGAACAAAGCAGACCTAACAGCAGGTAAATGCATATCACAAAATGCTTGGACTAAAATGTTTCTCAATTCAGATCATGCTGTGAATGCGTTAGAAATGTACAAGATTAGTGAAAATCTTTATCACATATTATCAAATATTTTATCACAGAACTTGTATGGAACATGTAACAAAATCAAGTTTTCCACCAGGGATTCCAATTATAAAAATTAATCCACAAAATTTATGTTCTCTTTGAAGGAAAATTTTAGACATGATTCTCAATCCTTTTCTTTCCACTCACATACCACTTTAAGTATTCCCTATGCCATCGGTGCTCTGTGATTAGTAAGGGATTGCTTAAGGCGATACGTGAATGGAAAAAAAAGGTTGAGAACCACTGCTCTAAACCCAACTGTTACGGAAATATTTTGCTTGAGAAAAATTGTCATTGGCTCATTTCCTTTGAATTTATGAAACCATGCAGATAAACGAGTCAATTAGGTATGATTAAAACACTGATTTTCCAACTTTTTTTCCCACCCACATACCACCTTAAGTAATCCCTTACTAATCACAGAGTGTCTATGGCATAGGGATTACTTAAAGTGATATGTAAGTGGAAAGAAAAAGGTTGAGAACCACTGCTTAAGACACTATGTAATAATTTTTAATCACATTTCCAAAATCAGGATCCTGTCAAAGGTATAGCAATACAGAAATTGGCAAGTTGTTACCAGTAGTTCACAGCTGACCAGCAGGTTGAGCTCTGAACCACCGGCAGGAAAGTTCAAAACTCACAAAAGAATTCTGTGGCAGGTCCTTGGAAATGCACTGATTATTATTCCTTTAGTATGATTAGAATTGGAACAGCAAGAGTTTCAAATTATTGTGGATAACATTAAAAAACTTTCTCATAGATTACTGCAATAAAAATATTCTAAAATCGTTTCAAGAATGTTTAAAGTATATTATGGCTTGTTAATATTTAATCTTTTCCCCCATACGTTGGGAAGCATTAAGAATTTTTCAACTTACTTTTGGAAAACACTACATTATGCTCCTTGAGATGCACTATGCCCTACTACAGAGAATACTGTCAGGTGTTTCCACAAGTTCCCACAAAAATGCTACCAAATTAAGTGAGCATAACGAGAAATAATGTTTGTTAATTATCAATAATTCTGCCTTAATATCCATTTTGTAGTTTAAAAAAAAATCACTAGAATGCTAATCTGATCATATTTGTAAAGAATTGTTCAATGTGTATTATAATCCTTGGCTGTGGTAAGTCTCTATATGCAGTTGCTAGCTTGCAGTAGTATAAGTCTGAACTGACTGGGTTGTACTGTGCTTGTAGTAGCGTTAAGTCCAATGTGACAAGTTGCGTGGGTTGTGGTGACTGAGAGTACTTGCATCTGTTAGCCCTGTTGCGATCCCCTTACGGATGTTTCAATAAAGATTATTTCTGTATTCAGCCTGCGTCCAGACCTGCTATTCTTTGAATCCACCGTATTTTTCCCTACCTACACAACAGTTGTATATTAAAAACTTAAATTGCAGTTTATTCTTTTGTAATTATCTTAATTTGAATGAAACATTTATTTTACTCTTTCTTCTTTGCTCAACTATCAGCAATGACCAGACAGCACTGATTATTTATGTGCTAAACAGCAGACAACTGTTCTTTTCTCTCATCTTGGCAGTTCCTGCTTTGTACATATCATATTCTGACCTCTTTTAGCGTTTTGGATCCAGTATCTAACTTGCATCAAATAATGTATTCAACAGGGACTCACCATGCGAAAGCACATCCAGTTACTGTGACTGTAGGGGAAAGTTCCATCAAACTCTGGTGTCAGCTGATTGCTTTCAATGAATTTGTGTAGTGACTTCAATGAAGTAAGTAGTTCAAGCTGCAAACAAAATATTTGAGATTTCATTTAGCAACACAACTGAAAGTAGCTAGACAATTCTAATCGTGTAATTGATAGAAATGACCCTAAAGATTGTTAAATTTGAAGTTCACCCACTACACCAGATGGTGGTGCTGCTGCAACTGCGCCAAGGATAACTCTACCACTTATGTGAACACTGGAGAAGCAGAGGTCAGTCCTCCAGTGCTCTACTCCTTGGTTGTTATACCCAAAAGCCCTGTAGATGCTTAAACCCCCTATAGAACAGGCTGATCACATTTTTATTACATCAGAGAACCATCAGAGGTCCATGCCCAAGATGGTGGCACCCATGGTTGACAGGTCAGACCATGAGGGTTGCGGGTTCCAGGGGAGCAGCAGACCAGTGCAGGACACCAGAGTGGAAGAACATCTATTGCGCCGCGAGAAAGACCTGGGAGAAGACCTTGCAGTCAGGAGAGCACATCCAAGGACCAGCGCAGGTCTCGGTGGCTGAAGGCATCACAAAGGAATGTATGCTGTTGGAGAGTGACTCATGCGAACCAAGTACTGGGACCAGGATTTGTGAGGGTGCTATTAGAGCTCAGGGTTCCCGAAGGGCCTTATGTACTGAGAAGCTTCCATATCGCATTGGGGACTTCAGAACCAGTGCAAATAAGGGTGACTTGGGTGCTTGGAATTCTGGTTCACTGCTGAACGAGATGGGAGGCCATGTAGCTACGGTTATGGGAGCCCAGGAGACAGTGTCACCAGAGGAGATTCAATGCCTCTAAATGGACTCTCTTTTACTTTTCTTTCTCTTCTTGGTAGGGGTGCTGGGCGAGTGACACCTGTGAGCCTTTTCAAGAAAACAATAGTAAACAAACTTTGCTCTATGTATATGACAATAAAGGAACCTTGAATCTTAAGACGCCAATCAACCCATATTAAAATTGTTGTGTTTGTGTGAATAAGATAAGTAAACCTAAAAGTATTTACATTTTTAAAATTAAAATTTAATTTTTTTAAAATTTAGACATACAGTGTGGTAACAGGCCATTTTGGCCCAAGAGCCCATGCCGCCCAATTACACTCAATTAATCTACAACCCTGGTAGGTTTCAAATGGTGGGAGGAAACTGGTGGGGGAAAACCCACCCAGACACGGGTAGAACATAAAAACTCCTTACAGACAGCACGGGATTTTAACCCAGGTCCTGATCGTTGGTGCTGTAAAGGATTTGCGCTAACTGCTGCACCAACCATGCTGCCCCTAGTACTTAGATCTTAAATTCCACTGTTTATTCAACTTAATGCTTATATTGATCAAGTTCCAGATCAGGAAGAAACTGTCCCAAAACCATGTGTGTGATTCCTAAATTTTATGACTGACTTAATTCCACTGATTTAAAGAGAAACTCCAGTGAGCATAATGAGATAGCAACTATGACCTGATGAGCCAGTTGCCGAACCATTGGAATATCTAAATTGTTGGAATAGTGGATTAATGGAGGTTTTCTGTAAATATAGTAATTTTAAGTCATTATCCAATGCTTCATTTGAATGCATTTGCTATGTTCTTTTGAATTATTTTTAACATGATTTGCTAGAAGAGTTTTAACAGCACAATTTGTAGAGTTGAAACATAGTACTTATCTTGTTTAGAACTATTAAAGTGAAGCTCACAAGACAATATAATAGTTTGGTGTTTAAGAGCACGTTTCAAATATATGAGTAATGCTGTGGATTCTCATTTTGTATGTTACTAGCTAATGGGTGGATTGAGGGAAGGTCTGGTATCGTCCACACAAGGGGAAAAGAAGTGAGAATACACGATTAATGAAGGACACAAACAAAAATGACAATTTTTTAGTTAATATCAATGGCTTCAGGCGACAAGCAAATTTTTTGAACAAACAGAATATTATAGCACAGTACAGACCCTTCGGCCCACAATGTTGTGTTGACCTATATAGACCTACCAAAAAAAACCCAAAACCCCTCCCTGCCTCATAACCCTCTATTTTTCTTTCCTGGCCTAGTATAAAAGGTTTTGGCTGTCTACTTTATCTACGGCTCTCATAATCTTGTAGACATCTATTAAGTCACCTCTCATCCTTCTTCATTCCAAAGAGAAAAGCCTTAGATCTGCCATACAACATATTTTCCAATCCAGGCAACATCCTGGTAAATCTCTTCTGCACCTTCTCCATAGTTTCCACATCTTTCCTGTAATGAAGTGATCAGAACTAAACACAATATTCTAAGTGTGGTCTCATCAAAGATTCATAGAGCTGCAACATTACTTTATGACTCCTGAACTTAATCCCTCGACTAATGAAACCCAGAGTACCATAGGCCTTCTTATCTGACCTATTAACCTGCACGGTCACTTTGAGAGATCTATGGATTTGGAACCTAAGGTCCCTCTGTTGTCACACATTGTTAAGTATCCTATCATTGACCATGTACTCAGCCTTCAAGTTTGACCTTCCAAAATGCATCACCTCAGACTTATTCAGATTGAACTCCATCTGCCACTTTTCCACCCAACTCTGCATCCTATCTATATCCTGTTGTAACTTACAATAGTATCCACAACACAATGGTAGATACTTAACAGTGTGGAACCACAGAGGGACCTTCAGGTTGAAAGGTTGATGTAGTAGTTAGCTCAGCACTTTTACAGTGCCAGCGATCGGGACCAGGCTTCGACTCCAGCACTGTCCGTAAAGAATTTGTACAATCTCCGTGTTTGTCGGTATTCCCCAGGGGCTTAGGTTTCCTCCCACTGTTCAAAATGTTCTGGGGGGGGGGGGGGTGTAGTTTAATTGGGTGTACTGAGCAGCACAGACTTGTGGGATGAAAGGGCCTGTTACCATCCTGTATGTCTAAATTAAAATTTTAAAATTTAAAGATTTAAATTTTAAAAATGTAAAACCTCCAACCTTCGTATTATCCACAAACTTTGACCCATCCATCTACTTCCAAACCAGGTTATTAATAACAATCAAAGACCAAGGGTCCCAAAACAGATCACTGCAGAACTCCATTGGTCACTGTCCTCTAGGCAGAACACCTTCCATTTACTACCATCTCTGCTTTCTACGAGCAAGCCAATTCTGAATCCACACAGCCAAGGTTCCATGGATTCCATGCCTCATGACTTTCTGAACGTCACCAATAGGGGAACTTATCAAATGCCTTACTAAAATCCTTATACACCACATCTACACCCCCTACCCTCATCAATCTCTTTTGTTACCTCCTCAAAAAATTCAATTAGGTTCATGAGGCATAACCTTCCCTTCACAAAACCATGCTGACTGTCCCTGAGAAGACTTTACTTCTCTAAATGCTCTTAAATTCTGACTTTAAGAATCCTCTCCAATCATTTGCCTACCACTAATATAAGACTCAGAGGTCTAGAATTCCCAAGGTTCTTCCTATTACATTTTTTAAACAAAAGAACCACATTTATCATTCTCCAATCTTCTGGCACCTCCCGTGGCCAAGGAGGACGCAAAGATCATTGTCAAATGCCCCAGCAACCTCTTCCCTCCCCACAGCAACTTGAGGTGTATTTCATCCATTCTAAGGGACTTATCAATCCTAATATTTTTAAGAATATACAGCATTTCCTCTTTCTTCACCTCAACATGGTCCAGCACATAAGCTTGTTCTTTTCTGACCTCCCCTTGATGATGGTCCTTTTCTCTGGTGAATACTGAAGCAAAGTAGTCATTTAGGAGCTCCTCAACCTGGTCCATCTCTAGGCACATTATCCTTACACATCCCTACCTTTACTCTCGTCAGCCTCCTGTTCTTCACATACGCATAAAACCCCTTAGGGTTTTCCTTAATCCTATATGCCAATACCTTCTCATGCCCCCTTTTAGCTCTCTCAAGTCCTTTCTTAAGTTCATTCCTTCCTAAGGCCTGTGACGCACTGCAGCAGCAGGAAGCAGACACAAAACTCGAGAAAGACTGTACAACAGGCTTTATTCAGTTAAAAGTCTCTGATACAGTGGTAGCTGTATTGATGGCTCTCGAGTGACTGGTTCGGGAGGGGCTGGCTCAGGATCATATCCCGGGCGGTTGATTGACAGCTGGCTGGGTGGAATTAGGTCTATTCAGGTCGGCTGATTGACAGCCGGCCAGGTGTGGTCTGTCGTCCAATGATCTCCCTGCAGCTACAGAGATCGCCCCAGTAGGCTAGTGGTGAATCACCACAAGACCTTCCAATTTTTTTGTTCCCTCAACCTAATGTATGCTTCTTTCTTCCTCTTAACTCACTGTTTCACCTCTTTGGTCAACCACAGTTCCCTTTTCCTCCCAACTTTTCCTTGTCTCAGTGGGAGAAACCTATCCCAAACCCTGCGCAAATGGTCATCTTCCACATTATTTCTGTGCTTTCGCCTGAGAATATATGTTCCCAATTTACTCTCCTTAGTTCCTGCCTCATCCCATCGTAATTAACCTGTCCCCCAATTAAACACTTTACCATTTGGTCTGCATTTATCCTTGTCTATAGCTATGCCAAAGCTCAGGGAATATTGCAAAAAAGTTAATCCACAAAGGTGAAAAAGGATTAACCATTTTTAAGTATCCATTTATATGGTGGTGTGGGAGTTTGTTAACACAAAAGAGTAATCATTAATTCTGATCTCATTTTATATATATGTAAAAAAAAGACCTTGACAGAAAAGAATGAGGTATACTTAAATAGAATTAGAATTTACAAAATAATTTTAGTATAAAATTTGGGACATTCCAGATATGTTAAATTACAGTGAAATGATGTTGCGTTGTTTCGTGAAATGCTTGATACAATTGTTTTTAGTATTTTGTTTATCAATCATTGTGGTGCAGGAGGGATATTGCATGAGAAGCAAGCGCTTGTGGACAGGTTTCATGCCATAGTGATTGATTTAAGAGATTGAGGAGGGATATTGCATGAGAAGCAAGCGCTTGTGGACAGGTTTCATGCCATAGTGATTGATTTAAGAGAATTTTTGTGGTGCCTGCCTGGATGACAGATATTTGGGGTTTGGCTATTGATGTGGATTTTTGTACTGAAGATATATGGCTTAGAGGATTTTCAAGATGTTAATTTGTCTGCTAGGGGCTTTCCCTAATCAACGCTTAGAAGCAAATATTTAATATGTCAGTCTCAATCCATCGGTTAATTTGATTATTTCCCTTTCACTCTCTGTTTTCAACTTCTTTAGCCTTCCTATGTCCAAGGAAGAGCTTCGTGGGAAGCTGCAGGAGTGAATGACAGGAGAAGAAGTGCCTGGAGCTGATATGGGGGTGGGGTGATGGGGGAGTGTCAGGAACCTGACGACCTACTTACACATTCAGCAATTAGAGTTGTGATGATCCTATAAAAAGTAGTGGACAGATAAGATTTCCCCTGCTCAATTTCAACTCATCTACTTTGATTCCCATGCTCCATTTCAATTCAGTTGGATTCTGGATCTTGAATTTCCAACCCACCAGGGTCCTGGTTCATGAACACCCTTTAAAATTACTTGGCTCACTGGAAGGTTTATTATGCCATTAACAACTTTTTTAAAAATTATAAATGTGCTAGGGTTTTAATGGAAAGAAGATTCAATAGTCAGGAAAACCTGCTAGTCTGGGATGTCAGATGAATGGAGTCTTACTGTGCTCTGATTTCTTTGTCAGCAGAGAATAAAGAAGTGCACACAGATTGTAAACGTTTTATCACCAAATTTGGGGAGTGGAGAGAAGTTAATTAAGCAGGCCACAGTATATTAGCAGCCCTTTTTAACTTTGAAAAGAAAGCAATTCATGTTATAGAAACCGAATCATTGCATTTCTCAGGAAAAGATTAGGGCCTTAATAGAATTTCTCAATATTAAAGATTGATGATTTAACATTTTTTTTAATACAAATAATATGAAATCTTTTATTCCCCCCCCCCCCACACCCCCAAATATATGCATTTCCCCTTTAAATAAACCCTTGAATTCAAACTATTGATGAGTTAAACAGGGGACAAAATATGTTTTTAACCTTACTGTCATAGAACAGAAAATTTAGCACACAGCACGCCAATTTAGTTGGTACTGTGGTGAGATGTAATTACACCTCTAGGTCACCAGGGGTCATCCTTGTATATAAAGCAGTCCAGAGCTACAGTCTAGCCTTCCAGGTTTGTCTTGCAGAGAGACAAAGGCCTCTTCGTGTACATATTAGTTTATTAAAGCTGTCTTATACTCGCACTGCTGGTGTGGTTATTGTCAGTACAGGTACACACATGATTAACTATTTTTTATGTGTATTGAAGGTTTCTGGCTCTAGCATGGAAAAAAATTCTCTCTAAAATTTGTATCAATTATTTGCTCCCCTGGTTTAGGACCTCTTTACCAGGTGAAATAGGTACTCCTGCTTTATTCTATCTATGCCTATCATAATATTATAGTCTTCAATTTAGTTTCCTCTGTTCCAAAGGAAGCTAGTATTGTATACAACTCTAGCAAGAAATCCCTGGTCGCATCTTCTGCATCTTGGATAATAAAAGAACACATTCTGTATGACATTTTTTTAATCATCTCATTAATCTGTCCTGCTCATTTTAATCGACTGCATTCCAAGATTCCTCTTTTCACCCCACACTACACAATACGATTTGCTCTAGGGTTGACACATAATTATGGATGCATTTTACTTTGGAGTGTAAATCAAATTAAATCAAAAGGTTATTTATAGATGGACATGCTTAATAATATTTATACCTGGATGGATGCTGGTTTCTCAAAACGGAATGCAAGGTCTCTTTCAACTAGTAGCAAAACAATATGGATTGAGTTAGGAATTCTGTCCTGTGAAGAAATATGAAACACATTCAATGTTATGTAGCTACTCTGTATCATATTGATTGTCTCAATGCTTCATACAAAAACATTTATAAAGGATTATAATAATCAAAAATTCAGGTCTACACTCCTGTGGAATACAAACAAGTAGCTTGGTGTAAGTGGTGTCTTCAGTGCAATGAAACATTATCAAAGAGACCTTGTTTGCTTTGTCAGATGGACAATTATTGTATTCAAGTCCCTCTGCAGACTCCCTGCTTCTTCAATACTATTTGTCCTTCCACCTATCTTTACATCATTTGCAAATTTGGCCACAAAGCTAACAATTCTGTCATCTAAATCATTTACATACAATGTGAAAAGTAGTGAACCTAAAACAAGCCCCTGTGGAACACCATTAGTCACCTTCGGCCACTCAGGTGTTCCTACCACAGAGACTACAAAGAACTTTACTGGCTATACAGTACTTTATAGCACCCTGAAAGTGACATCAAAGACACTAAATTAATACACTTTCCTGTAGACAATTGTTATCCAACATTTTGATGTATAATGGCAGAAAGGAATTATAAAAATAGCTTTCAACTTGTTTCAATAATAATGTAAAGCATTGAATAATATTTTACAAATATATTTAAAACATTTGAAAAACAATTATTAAGCCTAATACATTGAATTGACTATAGTTTAGAATTAATTCCAAACCTCTGAATACAAAGAGAGAGAAGTATCCTGTTATTTTCTACTGGATGAGATGCAATCAGGTTTACTTTAATGCAAAGAGCATTATTTTGAACTGTAAAGTAATACGAGAAATTTAACTTAAATTTAAGCATGTAGTAAGAAAATTCAAAGTTTATCCAAGAGTTTGTATAAAGGATACGCCAACGTTCAGATATTTTACTCGTGTAGCCGCGCTTGTAGATAGACTACAACTCCCAGAAGTCAAGTGAACCGGCATGGGACATCATAACGTGGTGCGTGTAGGTCAGTGTTTTAAAAAGAATACATGCATGACTCGAGTAAAGGAGTTCTGATTTACCTGCAACTTTGTGTGTCATTATTTCCCAGTCAGCCACCAGTGCGTTTTCAGTAGCTACCATTGGTGACCCCAACGGGTCCAAAACGAGCTTTTGGACCATATGGATACTACCACTGTTGCTGTAAAGCTAACATCCTGCTGAACAGCGAAACAAAAGCTGTGGTTTCAACAGGCTGAGGCACAAATTCACCTTAGGAAGGTCAAGGTGGATGGGAGTCGCTATTATCACCTCGTCAGTGCCTTGGACCAAGCCACTGCCAAGCAAGTTGGTGAAGTCCTGCACATTCCACCGAAGCCTGAAGAGCACACTCTGAAAGCACTTCTGCAGAAAATTTACGGCATGTCCCGCAGAGACATGGAGGAGGTGGGTGACCATGCCCAATCCGAACTAATGGACGACATGCTCTGCCTGGCATCCAGCCAACAGCCAGATAAGTTATTCAAACAGCTCTTCCTGGAGAGGATCCCAGAAGACATTAGACTCATATTATCATAGAGTTCTTTCAAAGATCCCAGGGCAGTAGCTGCAGAGGCAGACATCCTGTGGATGGCAAAAAAAAACACGCCAAAAGGTCTTTGGACAATGTCACTGCATCACAGCTGTCTGCACACAGCCCCTCCATTGTTGACACTACTTCCCAGTTCTCAATTCACCAGCTCCTATAATGAAGCAACATCTCAAGTCAGGCAGACAGCCTGTTAACACTTCTATCAGGTGTTTTTACCACCAGCAATGCACGTAGGTGCCTGCCACCCTGTGTATTCTTGGGAAACACCCTAGCCAACCGTCATTAATGGCTGCGACGGTTGTCTGAAAATCTACGAGCCTTGTATATGTTTTGGATCAGCTATCCCAAAGTAAATTTTTGGTGGACACAGGATCAGAAGCTACTGTTTTTCCACCAACTGGTTTCGTTACACGTTATCCTACCCCTAACCTCCAACTTTCTGCGGTCAATAGTTCCAACATACCCACATATGGCACCAAAAAGATGAATGTTCAGTTCGAGTGGAACATTTACACTGGACCTTTTATTATAGCAGCAATGTCACCACGAGTTGAGGCCAATTTTCTTTGAGCTCATTCGTTCATTGTGGATTTAAAAGGGAGTCAACTGGTGAATAGTACCACCTTTTAAACTATTTTCCTGGCAGAATTGCATGTTACTGCGCTATGCCTTCAAGCCCTGCGTAAGACTGTTGATAAGTTCTCCAGACTTGTAGAAGTTTCCCGAAATTACAACGCAATTTTTGACCCCCACCGCAAAACATGGCGAAACTCATCATATTTCTACCAAGGGTCTTCCTATTTATGCTAAGGCACATCACTTGCCTCCAGAGAAACTGAAATTAGCTAAACAAGAATTCCACAGAATGGAAGAGCTGGGGATAATTCGCAGGTCCTACAGCCCATGAGTATCTCCATTACATTTAGTCCAAAAATGCACCAGAGGGCGGAGACCGAATGAAGATTATAGATGGCTCAACAACTCCAGTATACCGGATTACTACTCTATTCCCCATATTAAAGATTTTTCAGTGAATCTGCATGGGACAAAAATATTTTCAAAAGTGGACTTAGAGTGCAGATATCACCAGGTGCTAGTGGAACCAGACGACATCCCTAAAACAGATTACTCTTTTCGGACTGTATGAATTTTTACGTAAGCCTTTTGGGTTAAAAAAAAAAGCAGCTCAGACCTTTCAGTGAGTTATGGATGAATAAAGCATGGCATGGCCAATGTCTTCATTTAACTAAACAACATATTAGTCATCAGCAAAACTAAAGAAGAGCACATAGAACATCTGCGTACACTCTTTGGACATCTGCAAGAATTTGGACTGCCCATCAACCCAAATAAATGTGTTTTTGGACAACAGTCCATAGAATTTCTGGGGCATCCTTCATTTCGGAATTCTCTACCAAAACAACGCACATTTCTGGAAAAGAAAATGTAGAGACTGATGCAATTTCCCGCTCAGTTGTGCTCAAGGTATCAGCTATGGACCACGACATTGACTATGTGGCTCTTGCCACTGCCCAAGCTCAAGGAGGTGAGATGGAGTTATATCGCACCTCGGTAACCAACCTACAATGGAAGGATGTGCCAATCGATGTCGATGGCTAGCTGCTCTTTTGCAACGTGTTAACAGGACATCCATGGCCAGTTGTTCCAGCTTCGTGGAGACATCACATTTTTGATTCTGTCCATGGTCTTTCTCATCCATCCATCAGATCTACCATTTATCTGGTATCAGACAGATTGTTTGGCACTCTCTGAAGAAAGATGCCACGCAAATGGCTAGATCTTGTGGAGCATGTCAAAAAGTCAAAATCCATCGGCATACGAAAGCACCACTACAGCCCTTCTCACCGGTAACTCACCGGTTAGACCATGTCCATGTGAGATCAATTCCAGTTTCATAAGTCTAATGCTATCTCTTCACAGTGATCAATAGATTTATGAGATGGCCCGAGGCAGTCCCCCTGGTGGATGTTTCTATGGACTCTTGTGCACGAGCCTTCCTTAATTCCTGGGTGCCTCACTTTGGCCTACCAGCACACATCACTTCTGATAGAAGACCTCAATTTACATCTTTGTTCTTCAGCTTCATCATACAAGCGCCTGTCACCCACTGTCCAACTGGATTGTTGAACGATCCATCGTCACCTTAAATCAGCCTTATCGGCCCATTTGGACGGTCCCAACTGGGCAGATAAATTACCATGGGTGTTGCTCGGCATTAGGATAACTTCCAAAAAAGGATCTTCACATTTCATCTGTGGAACTTGTATATGGCACAACAAAGGAATTTGTTCCACACAGATCCAGTAAAGATGAAGATCCCAAAGAGCTGCTGAGCAGACTAAAGGATACAGTAGGCAAATTATCCCCTGTACTACCATCATCACATGGCAAATATGCTTCTTTTGTACCATACGAACTGAAGGACTGAATATGTGTTCGTATGTAGAGGAAAACATGGGTGACGTGTGCAGGCGCCGTATGAAGGAACATTCAGCGTGATAAGACAAACGAGGTCAACCTGCATCTTGGACATTGCCAGGCAGCCTCTGTCATTCACAATTGACAGGCTTAAACTTGCCCCTATTCAACAGCCAACAGTCCGGCGGAGGGGTCAACTTCCCAAAAAACTACCAGGCGATAGTGCCGGTTCTGCTGGGAAGGGGGGGATGCAATGGTGCTATAGATAGACTACAACTCCCAGAAGTTTAGCGAACCGGCATGAGACAACATAACATCATGACGTGTGCGCGAGGGTCAGTGTTTTAAAGAGAATACGCGCAGGAGTCGAGTAAGTGAGTTCTGATTTACCTGCAACACTGACATTTATACTGCAACGGAAAGGTAAATTAACCTCAATTCTCAACTAATTATCTTTGGAAAATGTGCTTTTGTTTCAATAGATTTTCTGCATTCTTCGTATTATTGAAGAGCAGGCAAGTTTCCACCTTTCAAAATATAGATTTCATTGATGTTAAGAATGTTGGACATTGAGGAGGTTCTGAGATGCAGCAAAACTATTTGTCCGCCCAATGACAAACAAATATTCAAATTTCTGACAACATAAAATGGCTTTCAGCAGCAATTATTTAAAATGGCCTTGCATGAACTCACATTTTCTCTCACAAGACACAGTACAAAGCATGAATAGCACCTTGGAGCTTCATTGCTTAGCTGACTCATTAATACGATATTAAGTTTACTTACTACCAAACCATCAGAAAGTTAAAATATAAATTTTTGTTACAAAATTACTATTTTGTGTCAGTCTTGACAGTGGAAGACATGTCTAATGTGCCAAAGAGAGATGTCATGGGAGATGTAGACCTAGATGCAACCGGTCTCACTAAAGACAGTGTTGATCAAACCCATGGGTCTAAAGAGAGACGAGTCAACTAGTCCTGGTGGAATGCTACACTTGTAAGACGGTTATCTTAATGCATGTAGTCGGGTAAAATGTTTGAAGCTATCACCAAGGAAGAAATAACAAGATAATTTGTTCCATCTAGCAAATGCTGATTGAGGAAGGGCCAGTCCTGTTTGCCAAAATGACCGGAGTTCTTTGAGGATATAACAAGTGCAGTGCATAGAGGGGAACAGATGGATGCATTTGATAAGGTGCTGCATAAAAGACATCCATAAATTAAAGATGCAGGGGTTTGGGCATAGCATATTAGCATAGATGGAGGATTGGTTAACCGATAGAAGGCAGAGAGTTGAAATAAATGGGTGCTTCTTTGGTTAGCAAGAAGAGTACAGCAAGGGCCTGCACCGTTCACAGTATGCTTCACTGATTTGGAAGAAGGGAACAATGTAGCATATCTAAGTTTGCTGATGACACTAAATTGAATGGAAAAGTAAATTATGCAGAGAATACAGAGGGCTTGCAGAGAGACATAGATAGGTTAAGTGAGTGGGCAGATGGGGTAGAATATTGCTAAATGAGAGATCATTAACTTTGGAAGGAAAAATAGAAGATTGGGTTATTATTTAAATGTTGAGATTGCAGCAAGTAGTTGTACAGAAGGACGGGGAGTTCTTGTGCATGATTCACAAAAGGCAAGAACTTAAAATTCTTTATTAGGCATTATGAATGCAAACAATAGTCTTTTGGATCATGCACATCTCAATACAAAGCTTGAACAATGCAAAATTATTTGTGCTGTAGCATTGAGTAATATTACAAATCAAAGTGCCACAAATTTGGAATAATTAAATACCATGATCAATTCATATTATTTATAAATTGCTTGGGATATTCTTGTGAGAAAATTTTCAATCTATGACTTATAAACGAGAACAAAGAAAATTAGTCTTGGATTTTGAAATTGTATACTTTTAATATATTCAACTCTTTCACCAAGTCTTCAATGAACAAATTCCTGGTTTAAAATCCATCACCTGCAGAACATTGAAAGCTTTAAATAATGCTGGCACAGGAGAACAACGACGTGCATCCACCAGAATCGTTAATCCTGCCTTCTGGATGTCTTGCCTGCAAAGTGCAACAAAAATGGTAAATAAAATAATATAACTGTTTTACTATATTAAAAGATTACATTTTGACAAAGTTTCTGTTATTTTTATAATGTTCACAATTTTGAGACAGACCAAATAAGTATAAAATTAATGAATAAAAATAGATATACAATTAATTTCTCAGAAAACTTCAAGTAGAAAAGCAATGTCATTAATTTAATGATAATCTTCTTTCAAAAAAACAAAGCTTTACTAGAGAGCAAGCAATTAATCACAGCATATTGGCTAAAATGCAATATCTGTAGGTCCAATCAAAATTTGTCAAAATTAGTGGATAGCCAAAATGTCCTTGTTAGATGGAATCAATGTTCCACAATATTATTGCATCTTTTACTGTTTATACATTTTTCTGCTGTATCTCCAAATGAGCCTCCATCCCTTCCCTTCATATTTTTCAGTCACTGTGCAGTACAACGACATAACAAAGAGATTGTACAAATCATCACCCTAAATTCAACTATTGCAGAGAAATGCAAAAAAAGTTTGAATACCTGGGAATACTGTACAAGTAGGTAAGGAGACGCACAAGTTCAGGGACATTGCAATGTGGGTTCAGCCAGATTGTGTTCCTTGTGGTTACTACCACCACTGCACGCCCAGACTTATCTCGGGTGCCTGAAATAAAATAAAAATTATTTAAAATTTCTTAACCAGGAAACAAAGGGCCTGATAATCATCCCAATTTATTTTGCTCCAAAGAATTACAGTGCATTACACAATCATCATACATATTTCAGTGCAATGGAGATACTTAAATTAATGGTTAAGTGTGATCCGATATTCTTAAATTTGGTCTTCCTACTAAGACAAAGAACAAACTGAAGTCCCATATCCTATCTCCCTATGGGCCCACCCTAGCTTATTTCCCCATTTATATATATATATATATATATATATATATATATAAAATTTAAACTTTTTATCATAGCCTTTAATGTAAGGACCTGACTCAAAATGCAGACCGACCATTTCAATCCATGGATGTTATTGAGCCTGCTGAATTCGTCCAGTAATTAATTCTTTGTTTGCTGAAGGAAACCTATTTGCTTGGGTAAGCAAGCAGCATCTATGAAGAGCAAGACATCTAAAGGAGAAAACCACAAGGGCAATAGGCAGCGGAGTCAGCTGAGTGCATTCTTTGGAAAGCCAAATAGCATGAAAATCAACTACATTGCTATTGCTTTCCAAAAGTTAATCAATATAACAAAGTCAATAAGAATCTCAATGGTAAAAGTGAAAGTAAAATAGCTGAGGTATTAGTGACAAGCAGAAAATAAAACTCCAGACAGAACTTTGAACAATGGACATATGTTATCAATATACTGATACACAAAATATACTTATATTCATATACCAAGTGCATAAATTTGGTTTAAGACTCTGCTTCTAATCAGTTTACAAATATTATTAAGTACCTACCACTCAGGTATGCCACACCAGACATCAGAACATTAAAGTTGATTTCATGAGACAGTATTGGTAGATTAGATTTTAGATGTGGAGGGGATGAGGTCTCTTGTTGTTCAACTGGCAGCAGTTCTTCCTTGTTCATAATGCACTGTGCAATTAATGAGATTTTTGGTTGTTCATCTGTTAGGCTGAGATGATCTTCTCCTACACTTCTATTTACTGTGTCCAATGTCTCATTTACTATTGAGTCAATTCCTAGAAAACAAGAAAAATTAAAATTGGATTAATTCCTTGAGAAATGTGTGTCTATTACACGAAGCCTTTCAAAGAAAATACCGTATATGCCAGCATATAGGATGACTATATATTGGTTGACCCCCAGATTTTCCACCTAAAACACAGGTTTTGAGCTATTTCCTTTGTTTGACAACCCCAAGTCTGGCACTTACCAGTGGGGTGATTCTGTTACAATATTTTAATGCCAGGTTACCCAGTAAAACTATTAATTTTATTAACATATTTTAAAATAAACCTAGGTTAGCTCCTGTAAAAGGCACAGACTAGAAAGGCAGAAGGGGCCTGTTTCTATGCTGTAGTGTTCTATAGTTCTAAAGAGAGGAAGGGCTCAAGCCCGAAACATTGGTTATTTATTTTTATCTTTCCAATATAAGGATGTTGCTTGACTTCCTTTCTCCAGCATTGTGGTTTTACAACAGACTGACTGAAAAATAGTGAGAGAGGAGAGAGAGAGAGAGAGAGAGAGAGAGAGAGAGAGAGAGAGAGAGAGAGAGAGAGAGAGAGATGACCCCTGCAGATTCACAAGCAAGTGTTGCTTCTCTTAGAAGCACTATATGGGGCTCCAAATGGTAGTGAGGGAGGAGGTGTGAGTGCAAATATAGCATTTCTTGCAGTCACAGCAGATACCAAGGGGGTGGTTAATTGGAGGAAGCAGTCCCTGCATTAAGTGGAAAGGGGATAGGAGGGGAAGATGTGTCTGGTGGTGGGATCATGTTGCAGATGGTGGAAATTGTGGAGGATAATATATTGGATAAGGAGGCTGGTGGGGTGGTAGGTGAAAACAAGGGGAATCCTGTCTTTGTTGCATTCCAGAGAGCATGCCAGGGCAGATATATGGGAAGTACAGGAGATGTGGGTAAGAGTTGAGTTCATAGAGGTAGAGGAAAAACCACATTTCTTTTCAGAAAGAGGACATTTTGGATGTTCGTAATAGAAGACCTCATCCTGGGAGCAGATGTGATGGAGGCAGGAAGAATCTTCTGTGATGACAGTGGGAAGTTCTTAAGGGGTAGGAAAATGGGTAGGGAGGGAAGAGCAGACTAGGAAGTACTGGAGAGATTCATCTGGGCAAAAAGCAATATGAATGGAGAGGGAAAGTTGTGGTTGATTGCTTTTAAGCATTGGAGGATAATTTGTTGGAAGTGGAGGCCAGCAGGGTGCAGACCAAAGGGATTTACATTTGTTCTTCCTGGAGGAACTGGAGTGAGATAAGAAGTAACAGAAATGTTTGCAATATGGGTACATGCTTTATCAATGACAGTACAAGGGAAAGCATCCATTCGAAGAAAGAAGGCAGAAGAGGCAGAGTATTGGGAGAAAGGGATTTCTTCTTTACAAGAAACAGTGAGAAGAGGTATAATCCATGTAGTTATAAGAGTCAGTGGGTTTGTTACAGTTGTATGTGGCTAACTTCCATTCTGGGGACAGAGAGGTCTAGGAAGGGGAAAGAAGCATCAGAAACACCCCAGGTACATTTAAGGATGGAAGGGGAAATTGGCAGTGAAGTTAAGTACACCAATGCAGTTGTTGATGCAGCAGAGGAAGTAGATTGGAAGTCCAGAATAGGAGTGGAATGAGGACTGTTTCATATATCCAATAAAAAAAAATCAGGCATAGCTGGTGTATATTTGTGTATCCATGACTACACCCTGGATCAGGAGAAGGAGAAGTTGTCAAGAAAAGAAATTGTATTGCACAAATATTTAATAAAAAGGGAATCTAGGTCTTCTTGTATAATCTGACACATCCCAACACCATAGACCATAATAAAAAAAATCCTATAAATGTGTGTATTAGAAAATAGTAGCAAAAAATTTGGCAAATAGAATGAGTAACTTGTTAAGTAAATTAATTAATATGGATCAGACAGGATTTGTTAAAAAAAAGACAATCTTCAGAAAATGTAACTAAACTGCTTAGTATAATGAATCTAGTCCAAAAAAAGGGAGATTTGAATGTTGCAGTGACTTTAGATGCAGAAAAGGTGTTTGATAGATTAAAGTGGCATTTTTTATTTAAGGTTTTAGAAAATCTTGGATTTGGATCAAATTTTATAAATTGGATTTGAACATTATATAATAGCACTAAAGCTAAAGTAGTAATAAATAGACATGTGTCTATGCCATTTAAATTAACTAGATCAAGTAGACAAGGTTGTCCTTTGTCACTAGCCTTATTTATTTTAGCTAAAGAACCTCTTAACCAGATAATTTGGTCTGATTTAAAAATTAAGGGCTTTAGGGTACGCCAGGAGGAACATAAAATTAGTTTATTTGCAGATGATGTTTTAATATATTTGATTGACCCGGAGTCATCTTTACGAAGACTGTATTCCCAATTGGAAGAATATAGAAAAGTTTCAGGTTATAAAATTAATTGGAATAAAAGTGAAATTATGCCATAGATAGTAGTTAATTATATTCAATGTCAGAGAGATATGCAGTTTAAATGACTAAAAAGGAATAAAAGTGAAATTATGCCATAGATAGTAGTTAATTATATTCAATGTCAGAGAGATATGCAGTTTAAATGATTAAAAGAAGGTAATAAATATTTAGGAATACATATGGATAGTAATTTGAAGAATTTATATAAATTGAATTATCTATCTTTTTATCAGTCTACAATATCTTTTTCAGATGGTACCAATATTAATACCTCAAATTTTTTTTCAAGAATTAAATAAACAAGGGGCATAGAAGAAAGACGTGTGTTCCACCTTTCCCCAGTTGGATGATTAAATATCTGACTTTAAAAAGTATAAAACTGGTTTAAAATAGTATTTATAGCTTTTTGAATAACAGTGATTCATCATGGCTACTAATATGAAGAAATCTAAATTTCAACTTCAGAAGAAATTACCATATGAAAGTATAGACGACCTGAGGCCTACCTGCACAGCTGAATCCACGGAGTCGTTGTTGGGATTCTCCAAACCCCAGAGGATTCCTGCCCTTTCAAGTTTGATTTTGGCGCCGATCCTGCAGTCACAAGATGGCACTGGCACTTCGGTGAGTTCAGTCATAGCCGACCTGCGTGCACGTGAAGCCGTGCGCACGGGCAGCCCAACTGACAAGGGGGCCCGCAACAATGCTGGGTGGCCCGGGAAAGCGCTTGTCCGATGGTTCTGCCGGGCATGCACGGAGCATCCCCGGTCCTTTTGAAAAAAGTTCGAGCTGTGAGGGAGTCAGAAGACCTATGGTGACTGAAGGTGAAGAGGAACTTACCTTATTGGAATTTGCCCAGGAGGAGGAGCCTGTACTTATAGAAGGTAGTCCTCAAAAAGTGGCTATGAAATCTGTATTCATTGTTTTGGAAGGGATTGCTTTTCAAGTGGATAATATGTCAAAACAAATGTCAACTCAAATAAAGGATTTATGGATGTGAAAATAAAAATGAATACTTTGTGTGAAGAAATGTCAACTATGAAACAAGAAATGACTGTAGTTAAGAGAGATATTACAGGTGTATAAAATCTGTTGATATTGTACAAGATAATTTTTTTTAAATTGAAACAGCTTTTTCTGAATGTCAAAATCAAGTGGAATGCAATAAAGAAAAAATGGAAAAAGTGGAAAGGTTCTTTTGTAGATTGGGGGATTCAAAGAAGGGATTTATTGAAGAAGATTGATTCATTGGAGAATCAAAGCTGGAGAAATAATGTGAAAATAGTTGGTCTTCCAGAGGACTTTGAAGGTTCTTACCCAATAAAAATTTTTAAACATTGGATCCCCCCGAGGTATTGGGTAAAGAGTTTTTTCCTGAAGGCCTGGAACTGGATCGGGCCCATAGAGCGTTGAGGAAAAATACACTTCCTGGCCAAACACCGAGGGCAGTCTTGATTCGTTGTTTGAAGTATCAAGATAGAGAAATTATTTTACAAATGGCGGTACAGAAAGTACAGCAGAGTCAATCCCTGTTGATGATTCAAAACTATAGAGTGTTTTTTTATGCCAATTTGAGTCAAGAGGTTATTAGAAGACGACGGCAATTTAATTCGGTTAAAGATGTTTTAGGGTGAAAGGGCTATAAGTTTGCTTTTCGTTATCCTGCAGTTTTGAAGGTTTTTTATGGAAACTTCCAATCTCAATTTTTTTATTTTTCACACTATGAACCATATTAACCAAAATACACACAAACATTTCCCTCTTGAATATACAGTCATTTTCTCCCCTTTTCCCCCCTCCCTCCCTCCCCCTCCCAACCCATTAAACATTCAACATATACAATACAATAAACAATGTCATCACACAATGAAAATAAACAAAAAATTTGTGTCATCTACTTTTACACACTGGGTCAGTTCATTTCGTCTTCTTCTCATTCTATCATTTTAGGGGGTGGAGGTCCGCGGTAGGCCCTCTCTGTTGTGTTCCACGTATGATTCCCAAATTTGTTCGAATAATGTGACTTTATTTTTTAAATTATATGTTATTTTTTCCAATGGAATACATTTATTCATTTCTATGTACCATTGCTGTACTCTCAGCTTCTCTTCTGATTTCCAGGTTGACATTATACATAATAAATCTTTTTTGTGCTTCATTTGAGAATGATCACGATGCCTTGATGTTTGCTAATTAATTGCCAGAATTGTGAAGAAATGGGCTGTCTTTATCATTGTCTACTAAGAGGAGGGTAAACGGAAATGGAAATGGGATTGGGAATGGAAAGAATGGTAAGAATGGAAAGAAGAGTTGACATGAAGTCTTCTTGACATTGAAGATCCAGAACAATCATTGGGCTTGGAATCATTGGGTTGAATATATTTACTTTATTTGATTGTTTTTAATTACATAATGAATATGTATCTGGCTGGGAGGTGGGGGTGGATGACACTGAAAGCTTTGACTGTCATCTACCACTAGTGGGTTTTCCACATCCAGATTTTTAGGGTGTTACTACCTTTTGGGTGTTTTCTTTTTGGTTTTTTTAAAAAAAATAATTTTTTTTTGTTTATTGAGGGGTGGGTCTTGTGTTCTTTTTAGTGTTTTTGAAGAATTATAAAGGGGAATATTATTTTATAGAGTGTAAATATATTAGTAGTTAGTAAAATTGTCTACTTTGAATTTTGCAATTTATAATGTTCAGGGATTAAATAATCCAATTAAGCGAAAGAGGGTATTGGCTTATATTAAAAAAAAGAAAATTGATATTGTCTTTTTACAAGAAAAACATTTGAACATTTGACAAGGAACATTTGAAATTGAAAAGAGATTGGGTTGGACATGTGTTTTTTTCTTCTTTTAATTCTAAGGTAAGAGGGGTGGCGATTTTGATTCATAAAAATTTATTATTTGAATTGGAATCTTCAGAGGGAATTGTAGGTAGAGTTTTACGGGTGAATTGTAAAATCTTTGCTGAATCCTGGACTTTGCTTAATCTTTATGCACCTAATGTAGATGATAAGCGGTTTATTTCAGAAGCTTTTTTATTGTTAACTCAAGCTGATGAAAATATTTTAGTTGGGGGAGCTTTTAATTGTGTTTTGGAACCTTTATTGGATAGAAACCCGAAGAGTATAAGGAAATCAAAGACAGCAATACAGATCAGAGTGTTGATGAAGGATTTAAATCTGGTAGATATTTGGAGAAAGGTTAATCCTACAGAGAAAGATTTTTCTTTTTATTCATCACGACATTATTCGTTTTCTAGGATTGATTGTTTTTTGGTATCAGCACACCTACATGGTAGAGTATTGCAAGCTGAATATAAAAGTAGAGTTCTATCTGACTATACATTATTATTTTTTTCTTGTGCTAGTTCAGAAGTAGTATATTCATCATATAGATGGAGGTTTAATGCAATGTAATTGAAAAAACCAGAGTTTGTTACTTTTGTTAAAAAGCATATCTCTTTATTTTTGACTAAGAGTATTAATTCTGTGGATAGTCATTTTGTAGTATAGGACAGGTTATTAGTTATTCTATGCAAGTTAAGAAACAATATATGGCAGAAAGTTTAATGTTGGAAAATCAGATTGCTGAGTTAGAGAAAGACTTTCAGAAGGATATGGAAGCTGAACAGCCATCTCAGACTATTAATGCCATTAAAAATAATTCAATAATTACCTATATGCCTCAGGAACTTAATGACCAGTTTTATTCATTTTATCAAAAATTATATACTTCTGAGGGGAAGCGGGATAATGGTTCTATTGAATCTTATTTATCTAAATTGAGGTTACCGGTATTAGATGAGAAAGATATCCAGGAATTGGAATCTCCGTTTACAGATTTTGAAATTAAGGAAGCTATACAGGAAATGCCAAATGGAAAGTCCCCAGGGGATGATGGATTTCTTGTGGAATTTTATAAAATTTTTTATGATGTATCATATGATGTATCAAATCTAGTGTATTTGGAGATGTGTTAAAACAAGTTACTGAAGAATAGAAGTTGCCTGAATCTTGTTCAAGTGCTTTAATAACTGTTATTCCAAAAAAGATAGAGATCTATTAAAAGTGTCTTCATATAGATCTATTTCTTTATTAAATGTAGATTATAAAATTATAGCCAAGGTACTAGCTAATAGACTTGCTATTGAATATACAGTCATTTTCTCCCCTTTTCCCCCCTCCCTTCCCTCCCCCTCCCAACCCATTAAACATTCAGTATTGATACATACTGATCAAACAGGTTTTATTAAGAATAGAAATGCATCTGATAATATTCTTCGATTAATTACTTTGGTCAATGCATACCAAAAGCAGCCTAATCATCCTATGGTGGTTGCACTAGATGCAGAAAAGGCTTTTGATAGGGTTGAGTGGGATTTTTTATTTAAGGTGTTAGAAAAGTAATCAAATTGACAAATGTTTATAATTTTTTACATCAATTATATTTGACTCCAGAGAAACTGAAAAAATATGGGTTTAGCAATTCAGATTTATGTTTCAGATGTGATTCATGTATTGGAACTTTTCTATATGCTGTCTGGACTTCTTCAAAGTTCAACCATTTTGGCAAGGAATTAAAGTAGATTTGGAAAAATTGTATAACTTTATATTACCATTAGATCCAACAATAATTTTGTTGGGTAATTTGATTTCATTGAGGGGATTAGGTTTGGATAAAATTTAAATTGCTTTTCTACATTTGGTGTTATCAGTAGCACGTAAATGTGTTGTGAATACTTGGAGAGATAATACAGAGATTAATATACTACATTGGTATAATGAATTGAAAGCTTGTATTGTTATGGAAAAAATTACTTATAATTTACATAATTATTCTCTTTTTGTTAAAAAAATGGTCTCTGTATTTGAAATATATGCATTTAGATATACTTTGAATTGTTTTCAACATTTATAATTTTTTTATTGTATATATCATTTATATTTTTGGCTCCCCTTAAGAGAGTTGGCTGAAGGGGTAGGAGGGTGGGTTTGGGATTTATCTTGTAAAATCAATTTTTGATTATTGGATTGTATGTTATGGGTTTTTTTAATCTTTAAATAAAGTTTGAAAAAAAAAAGAATTAAATAAAAAGTAAGGAAATTTCTTTGGAAAGGTAAATGGCAAGGGTTTCTATAGAGAAACTAATGTGGTAATGCAAAATGGAAGGTTTACAGCTTCCTAATTTTAGAAATTATTATCAAGCAGCGCAGATTAAATTTCTTGCTTCTTTTTTTTTAAATAAAAACCAATATAGAACTGAATAAAATAGGAGAGAAAAAAACATTAGAATTTATATACAAGAGGAAATCGAAATTGCTGGTTGCTGATAAAGAGACACCATTATTGAAGCAATAAAATAAATCATACTGGTGGTGAGTCTATAATCACAAAGTGTAATTGATTAACCCTCTTTTAGCTTTTTCAAGAGATAATCAGTTCTTGAATATATGGTACTGTAAAGGGATAATTAATGTTGAAGACTGTTATGAAAGAGGTCAATTAATGTTGTGATAGAATATTTGTAGATGTATTTGGGAGATAATTTGGTAAAATTAGAGTAGGTTACATATATACACACACTTTAACACAGATCTTATTTGAAATATTGAAGAATTCATATTCAGTGAATTTGCAGAAACCATGGAGAATGCTGTGCACATTTCACAAGTAGGTGCTAATTGAAATTACGTTATTAAAGCAACAAGCAGGAGATGTTCTGGTTGTTAAAAGCTCTTTGGTTTTGACAGAGTCCATAGAGAGGTCACTCCTGGGTTTTTGTTTACTTAAAGACAATAGCTTGACAAAGAAGACTAACTCCTACTGTTTGCTGGAAGAGGTCAGGGATTTTGCAAGTGAGAGAGTCACATGGGCTTTCTGGCAGTTGGGGAGAGAGTCAGACAGACAGCTGAAACAAGCTAGGAGAAGCTTGTTGGAACTGAAACAAACTCCAGAGTGGCAGATGTCTGGAAGTACTATTTGTCTGATGTTTCTCTTGGAATAAGTGGAACAGAAAGGAACTCTGTCGTAACCTGAAAGAAAGAGGTAATCATCTGGAGAATCCTGATGGCAGGTTTCATCAGCAAGACATTGAGGTGACTAATGGTGGTACCTCAGTTGTGGAAATCCTGGAACAACAAATCTCTCTCTGTAAACCCTATGAGAACCTTCCTGAGTGGTAAACATTTACCTTTCGAGCACCAAAGCCTGGTGAACTTTAGACATGTTAAATTCTGTGCACACTAAAGAATTGCCTGCAACCAGAGAACTTGGAAGAATGAGAAGTGAGATTGAACTGTGAACCAAATAACTTTTTCTTATATTTACACATACATCGCATACACGTGCGCTTAGAATTAGAAGGGGGTTAAGTTGGGTTAGTTAATAGAGATAAGTTAAAGTTTGATTCTCTTTTCATGTTTAAAGATAATTAAAAACAAATTTTCTTTAAATAACTACTGGTCTTGGTACATGCCTATGCTGCTGGGTTTTGGGGTCCTTTGGGCTCATTACAATGTCATTTGAGCAATTGAGAAATAAATGTTATACCACATAATACTCTTTTTTGCTATTTTCAGTTAAGAGCATATTTGAGGGATAAGCAAGGACCAACCATTTTTCTGTCTAGTTGTACTGAGGTGGAACTTCTTATTAGGAGTGGGATTGTTAAAAAAAATTACTCCTTTGATATAGTCACTGTTACAAACAGAAACTCTTAAACTAGGATTACGTAGATCTATCAGAGATGGGAAACAGATTTGAATATTATAATAGATCAATAAATGTGGGAAAATTTACATTGGGATTGTATGGCTAATACTATCAATGTTCAATAGATTTGTTCAATACAACTATTTTACATCAATTATATCTTACACCTCAGAAGTTGAATAGATTGAAATCAGACCAATGTTTTAGGTGTGGTGAAATTATAGGATCTTTTGTACATTCAATGTGGTCTTGTCCCAATGTGATACCTTTTTGGGCAGTTTTATGTAACTTTCTGGAACAAGGTACCAAAATTGCTTTTCCACTATCCCAATTTATTTTTAATTAGGAAATATTGAAGATACGTCCTAAATTGATCAATTGAAATTTGTTATATTAGCATTAACGGTAGCAAGAAAATGTATTGCAATTACTGGGATATCAGATATATCTTTAACTATGCCAGAGTGGCATGCTGAAATACAAAGATGTATTCCTTTATAAGAATATTACTTATAATTTAGGAAATAAATACTTGTTTTTAATAAATAAATGGTTTTACAAAATTGGTGGCTGTACACTCAAATAATTGGAGTGAATTTGTAATGATATTTCCTTCCTATCCCCCTCTAACCCTGTGAGATTCTCCTTTGTATGTTTGTATGTTTAAGTTAGGATAGAACTACTCTTTGCAGACGATGCCGCTTTAGTTGCCCATTCAGAGCCAGCTCTTCAGCGCTTGACGTCCTGCTTTGCGGAAACTGCCAAAATGTTTGGCCTGGAAGTCAGCCTGAAGAAAACTGAGGTCCTCCATCAGCCAGCTCCCCACCATGACTACCAGCCCCCCCACATCTCCATCGGGCACACAAAACTCAAAACGGTCAACCAGTTTACCTATCTTGGCTGCACCATTTCATCAGATGCAAGGAACGACAATGAGATAGACAACAGACTCGCCAAGGCAAATAGCGCCTTTGGAAGACTACACAAAAGAGTCTGGAAAAACAACCAACTGAAAAACCTCACAAAGATAAGCGTATACAGAGCCATTGTCATACCCACACTCCTGTTCGGCTCCGAATCATGGGTCCTCTACCGGCATCACCTACGGCTCCTAGAACGCTTCCACCAGCGTTGTCTCCGCTCCATCCTCAACATCCATTGGAGCGCTTTCATCCTTAACGTCGAAGTACTCGAGATGGCAGAGGTCGACAGCATCGAGTCCACGCTGCTGAAGATCCAGCTGCGCTGGATGGGTCACGTCTCCAGAATGGAGGACCATCGCCTTCCCAAGATCGTGTTATATGGCGAGCTCTCCACTGGCCACCGTGACAGAGGTGCACCAAAGAAAAGGTACAAGGACTGCCTAAAGAAATCTCTTGTTGCCTGCCACATTGACCACCGCCAGTGGGCTGATATCGCCTCAAACCGTGCATCTTGGCGCCTCACAGTTTGGCGGGCAGCAACCTACTTTGAAGAAGACCGCAGAGCCCACCTCACTGACAAAAGGCAAAGGAGGAAAAACCCAACACCCAACCCCAACCAAGCAATTTTCCCCTGCAGCCGCTGCAACCGTGTCTGCCTGTCCCGCATCGGACTTGTCAGCCACAAACGAGCCTGCAGCTGACGTGGACTTTTACCCCCTCCTTAAATCTTCGTCCGCGAAGCCAAGCCAAAGAGATAAGTTGTATTGGACGATCTCTCTCTCTGCAATTTAAAGATTTCTATTTTTTTTTTATATATACCTATAGAGTTTTATTTTTTTTCTTTGAGGGGGTGGTTGGGTGGGAGGGAGGATATTTTTTGGGGTGGGGTAAAAACCATCATGGATGCAATCAATTTGTTCCTTTTTTGCTATCTGTAGTATTATAATAGTTTTAGCATATATGGAATATTAAATAAAATATTCTAGACCATCAATATAAATTAAACAGCATTTTGCTCTCAAAGAATCAAAGACATTTGTTTCAGATTAAGAACTTTTGAAAACGTTTCCAACACCAGCTGATTATCTTTTTTTTGATCAAAGCCTTTCCAAGCATCTCCTTTTTGCATACTTTTATCTAATGCAGTTTCTTTGCAAACTTCCTTTTGCTATAACATTAAATCATTCTATTCTTGGTTCTGTAGCAGATGCGTTTCTAATTCTTCACCCACTTAACCAAAACTAAAATGGGATATTGTTTTTGAACTATATTCGCTCATTCTGTGATCACTTGTTCTGGGAAAAACAATAAAAAATACCTAGAAGACATAATATCAGAGAAATCCTACCTTCCAGTTTATTCACAATTGGACAGTCTCTTTGTTCTTTGTCATCCTCCTTTTCTGGTGGAGAACAGTGTTTGATTGAATCTTTCCTGGGGGTTTTTTCAGCAAAGGGCAATTTTTTATTTTTGTCTTCATTTATGGAAGTCAATTTGTGTTCTTCGATTCCCACCACATGTGAATGAGCAACGTTTGACTCAATTGTTACCATGTTTGACCAATATTCTTCAACAGTAGAGCATTGCTTACATTCACCTTCCTTTTCATGCTTAAATTCTGAAGTATTCTGTACTGTGGTCTCAATTTCCACAGCTTGTATTGAGAGACTTCTACTCTCTTGTGGTTGTTCTTCTTTAAGTAACATTATATTACAACTTTCTGTCAAATTCAAATTTTCAGTGTCAATGTGTTTTTGTTTGCAGAATTCATTTTGCAAGTAATTTACATTTCCATGTTCCACATATTCAGAAGTCGGATGAAATGTATCAACTTGAAACTGCTGACTTGATCTTTCTTTTTTAATAGAACACGTGTTCAATTCTATATTTTCTTCAGTCTGACGTACACAATCATTCTCTAAAAGTGTCATACAATCAGATCCACGTGTTTCTGTACATTCAAAGTGCTCTGATAAATATGACTGCTCCTGGTTAGCAAAAGTATACATTTGTCCTTCATTTATTAATCTAATGTCTTTACCATCAACCTGCTGGGGAATCGTAGATTCAACATCTTTATCAGCTTTCATCGGATTTTGTTTTCTGTTATCTTTTGAAGAATCTGTATTTTCAACAAGTGTAATGTCTTCAAATAAATTAGAGTCGCTATTACCTTCAGAGGTGATTCTGTGGCCACCTAATTGTGAACCAGCAAATAAATTGATATATTCTGTTGACTGAGTTGTAATTTTAGTAAATTGTACTTTTTGTGCAATATTTTGATTATTAAACTCTACATGCTCAGAATTGTCAGTTTGCTGGGTCAGTGTCTTTTTCTGCTGTAAGCTTTTAGCTGAGGATTGCTTGTACATAGATGGTGTAATAATACCAAAATTTAAAAGTTCTCCAGTGTTAGCTACATTACAATCAATCAATGGATTTAAAAGTTCATCTGAATCAATAAATAGTGTTGACAGGCCAACCTCTTCTTCAACTTGTGGGTAATTACAGTGGATATTTTCCATTGCATCTGCTTCAGGGATAGTTTTTATTTTTTTATGCACTTTATTCTCTCCACAAATAGCTTTGCATATTTTCATATTAATTTTATTTTGATTGCATGGTTTAGCAAATAAATCTTCAGAAGAATCATGAACTTGTCCATAATGCAAACCTTTAGGACATGTCTGGTTACAGAACAATGGTTCTAAAGATCTACTGTTTAATTTATTTTCCATACCTCCACAGCAAAATCTAAACTCCTGTGGCTTTTCGTGTCGGTGAAGATCAGCTTCCATTGGTGAAGACGGCTCTAATTTTTGTGATTCTTTGTTTTGACCAATATTATAAGTTTTATTATGAACTGGCAATCTCTTTTCCATACTGTCTGCATGTGACTGATGCTCAAGTGCCATATTGTCATCAAGAAGAAAATTATATAGATTTGGCAAAGTTACATTTGAAGATGACTCCATGTAATTTAAACTAACTGGTTCCTTGTTACAAGTGCTGATACTCAAGGGTTCTGAAGGGGTCACATCTGATGTTCCATTCATTCTTGATGCATTTTCAAATTTTGAACGTGAACTGTTTGTGTGTGATGACAAATCACTTATATGAAGAGAAATTTGATTGATTTCTACATATTCTCCTTCAAATTCTCTTGAAGTTTCTGCTGAATTAGCAAAATAATTTGCCACATTACTTAAGGGATGATGTAAAACCCTTGTCGGATTAATTTGCTGGGTCTTTAGTTCATTCTCTTTTGTAAATAGGTCTTGATTTGTTTCAGAAGAGTTTTCTACTACTCCACTGTAATTGCTTATGTGTATATTGTTGGGATTGCTGGCAAGGACGTCTTGATGTCCAATCCAGTTTCCTGATGATGTGGTTCCTATCATTTTTGGTTTATCAATAAATTCTGGATTTACCACCTTTTCCCAAGGTACTCGAAACACAGTGCTGTCAGTACATAACAAGCAATTTTGCAAAGCTGTTCCCATTCGCCCCTTGTTAATATTGTCCAACCAGTCCATAGTGAAGATAGATGTATAAGAGACTTCTGGAATTAATATTTCCTCAATGTTGTACCCATTTGTTGAAAGACATTTTAATATGATACGTGGCGTCCTTTTCAAGCGGGGAACAACTTGAAGGTAGAAATCACCAGGTTGTAGAGTTTTCCAGTCAAGTGAAGAAAGCTGTACCACTATTTTTTCAGAGATGCATAGAGGCCAGCCTTCATAACGGAATAGTAATCCATAATATTGAAACTGTTAGACATGGAAGATTCCTGTTTAAAAGGTTGAATCTTGGAGCTAAAACATCTAATTCACAATCAACAGTTCATGACCAAAGTACATTCATGGAAAGTAACAGCTGTAAGTTAATTTGAAACCATACAAAATTAAGGTTAAGTTAATTTAAAGCATGAATACAATAGGCTCACTTTTGTGGAGTAGTGTGGAAACAGGACAAAAATGATCAATGCAAATATTGAAAGCAAAAGTTGGTACAAAATTAGTAATTCTTGAAATTCATAGAACATGGAATATAGTTTTTAGACAATTTTACTACTTCTCCTTATACTTAACATGCATAACTTTAAAACCATATCATTTACAAATAATTCTCATTTTACACCAAGAATGTTTGTAAAGTTACTGTTCAGCTTAACCAAATATTTGCCTCCACCTTTAGCATTCTTGAATCCATCGGGTTTTGGTATTTCAAACAGAAACAAAAATGTCATGCTCCCTTAGAGTGATTCATCAATTTTGGATCCCACTTAGGATCAGCTCTTTCCTGAAACTCCAAGCTAACTGCTGACTTGTAACAGTGGCCAAATCTTGACAAGGTCTGATAAGTAAACTAAAGTTTAATGGAAGATTCTCTCTGCCCCTTGTTAGATAAGGAAGTGCCTAACCCACTGACCAAAGGAGTGATCTTGTCACAATATTTTAATATCAAATTATTCAATAAAGCTTTTAATTATATAGCTTATTTTAAAATAAACCACCATTTAAAATTTGTAAGGCAGTCGGACTGGCCAAATGGACCCCATGAGGGAACACTGAGATTTGGTTGGACATATGAAGGTTTGCTCCACTGAACTAGCAGTGCCCCTTGTCGGATTAATTCTTTTCAATGTTGCTATTTGCATGAAGGTGAACCAGGTTGTCAGTGCGAGGAAGGTGCACCAAGGACCTGACTGGAACACTTGAGTCAGAGCTGGTGGGATCAGAATTGGATGCGGAGGGGGAAGGTGGCAGCGGTATTGAGACTTCGCTGTCAAGGTGTGGATTTTAGACAGTGTACAAGATGACCCTGACATTTTTAATTTTCAGATCATCCTATGCACTGGCATATACAGTACATTTAAATTGCAAAAGTAATTTATTTGCCAATAGTTTTTACACCTGATTGGACCTAACATTCATTCAACATATGATTATTTATTCATTTGGAGGAGAATTAAGTATGTTTTTACTCTTTTGGGGGAGTAAAAGAAGTATAATGCATTATAATTTACAGGTCTAAAGTCCTACATTTAGTTTATTAGCATATCAAAAAAGATACTGGGTCGGTTTCTAAATGTACTTTAAGATTGTCTAAAATCAACAAGTGGATCATCTCAGAAGGATCTGGACCTAATTCACCAATCATCATACTGGATCAAAGGCAGATACCATCTCGATGGCCCTCCATCTGTGTTAAGATTACCTAGACCACAGGAACATCTATGTCAGGATGTTGTTCACTGACTACAACTCAGTGTTCAACACCTTCATACCAACAAGATTCATGACCAAACCACAGGACCAGAACTCTCTCCATCTCTCTATAATTGGATCCTCTATTTCCTCATCTACAGATCCATATCAGTGCAGATCGACAACATCACCTTACCCACATTAGCCATCAAGACAGGGGAACCCCAGGGCTACGTATTTAGTCCCTTACAAACATGACTGAGCACCACCCCCCAACACCCTCTACCACACCCACTCCCTCTCTGAACCCTGCCTAGTCTTTACTATCTCTCTGATCTTCCCCTCTCTAAGATGGAATGCTCTGTCCTCAGTAGAGACAATACCTTCATCCCCCTCCACCCACACCTAAATGAGTTCCACAAAGCCAAATACTTCTTCTGTCGCTTCAGTCTCCAAGAAGCCTACTTCCCTGACTGTGACTCTCCACACCCCACCCCCCCACCCCCCACCAGCCAAGACCTCTCCTCTTGCTTTAAGCTTTAGCTTTCTTCCTCCTTTTGGACACCTCGTGTTGGCCAGCTACCTGTTCTGTATCTTTTTATTTCCAATTGCTGCTGAGACATCAACCACCTGAACTTCACCACTCCCCTCTCTTATTCTAATCTTACCTCATCTGAACGCACTGGTCTCCACTCTCTCCACAACAATCCCAACCTCAGTATCAAACCCACAGACAAGGGTGGTGCCAGTGTGGTTTGGCACACTGATCTCTACCTTGCTGAGGCCAGGCCACAGCTTTCAGTCACCTCCTCTTCCACAGGACCTCACTACAGAACATCAAGCCACCATCTCCAATACTATCTCTAACCTTATCCCCTCTGGTCACCTCTCTCCCACTGCCTCCAACCTCATTCTATCCCATCCCCCATTGTTTGGTTCTACCTCTTATCCAAGTTACACAAACCCAATTATCCAGGTAGACCCAGTGTTTCCACATGACTCTACTCTACTGAACTAGTATCGTCTTACCTTGACTCCATTTTGTCTCCCCTGTTCCAATCCCTCTCCATCTACATTTGCAATATCTCACATGCCCTCCTTCTCTTCAATTATTTTCACATCCCTGAACTTGACCGCATCATTTTTACTATGGACGTCCAATCCCTTTACACCTCCATCCCCATACAGAGGACTCAAAGCCATTTGTTTCTTTTTTGACAAGATATCTTAACAGTCACTCTCCACCATTACCCTCCTCCACCTGCCTTCTTGTTCTCACTCTTAATAACCCTTTTCTCTCATTCCCACTTTCTCCAAATCAAAGGAGTAACCATGTGTACCCACATGGATCCCACCTAGGTCTGCCGGTTTGTCAGCTTTGTGGAAAAATCCATGCTGCAAGCCTACAACTGGCAAGACTCCTCAACTCTTCCTCTGCTATATTGAGGACTACATCAGTGCTGCCTCATGCATCTGTGATGAACTTGTCAACTTTATCCACTTTGCTGTCAACTTCCACCCAATCTCAAAATAACTTGGTCCATCTCTCTTCTCCATCCCTCCATCTCCTTTCCTATAGCTCTCCACTCCCTTCCCTCTCCATTTATGGAGCCATCCCCTTTCCCTTTTGCTGGTGTGCCTTCCCTCCCTTATCCACCCATTATTTCCTGCCTGTGGGATCATGCTCCTCTCCTTGCCCTATCCCCCCACCATTTTGTTCAGGTGCCTGCCCAAATTTTGTCATACCTTGATGAACGGCTCAAGTCCAAAAGGTTGGTTATATAAAGTCCACTGTTTGACCTGCTGAGTTTCTCCAGCATTGTGTTTTTACATCAACCACAGAGCCTGCAGACTTTGGTGTTTTACTTCACAATACTCCAAATGTGATTTCAACCATCCCTAATAAAACCTCAGCATTACCCCCTTGGTTTTACATTCTAGTCCTTTCAAATTCTAACTCTGTATTTGCCTTCCTTACAACTAGCTCAACCTGCAAGTTAACATTTAGGGAATCCCTTTGGACCACCACTTTCCAAATTTTCTCCCCATTTAGAAAACAGACTACGTTTTTACTCCTTCTACCAAATTTCGCGACTATACACATTGTATTTCATCTGCCACTCTCCCAATCTGTCCATCTGCAGGTTCACTGCATCTTCGACAATCCTTGCCCCTTGACCTAACTTTGTATCAATTCTGTCATACAAATCATTAACACATAACATGAAATGTCGCAGACCCAACACTGACTCCTAGGAAACATCTCAAGTCACCATCAGGCAGCCGGAAAAAGGCCCCTTTTACTCTCATTGCCTTTTGCCAGTTTGCCAAACTTCTATCCATCCTAATACATTTCCTCTAATTCCATGTGCCCATGTCTTGTTTAGCAGCTCCTGTGCAGCACCCTGTCATAGGCCTTCTGAAAATCCAGGTAAATAATATTCATCGACTCATTGGGAGATTGCCCCATCACCAGAACTTTCATATCAGCATTCATGCCTGCTCTGATATTTGTTTAACAAGTGATGCAAATTATTAAGTATCCAGGTTTTATTCAAATTAACGTATTTTATCTTTCTACTGCACTCTGATCAATCTCCACCTGAATCTTCAATTTGACATTTGAATACTTCTGATGGAGCATTAGTACTGTGCTGAGAAACAGCCTAGCTTTTGTGTTCAAATCTTCAGTGAGCTTTGAACCCACAACCTTCATAATCTGTTACAAGGCCACCTTCAACTGTGGCACTGAGAACATAATATTGTAATTTAAACATTATTTAATAAAACATACTTTATTACGAACATGTTTAGCAAATTAAAACAAAATAAATGCAATCCTATCTGGTTAGATTTTATCTTAAAAGTTAAAATATATTGTCTTTATTTCATTATCTTAACAACTTGAGCATTTCTCAAGATGTCCTGCAAGTGTTATTTAAGATTACGCACTATCTAAACAGCACAAATGCACTAATATGCATTTGATGTAACAATCAAGTGATCAGTCAAACTTTTTATTGTTGAACTCTATAAACCATATTCACAATATCTTATGGAACAAATTTTTTTTTAGTTCTTGCATTCAAAGACATGCTGGCATATGAAGATCATAAATGCAAGATCTAGAATATCAAAAAAAGTATACTCACACGTGTTTTTTTCATTTCATTAAGACTGATTTAATAAAAAAATCAAAGATTTAATGTGCTTCCCAACCACATGTTTGGAATTTCTATCAATACCCAAAATAACATCTATGTCATGGAAGATTTAAACTATTACAATAGCTTACTTTCTCAAAGTTTAAGTTTTGAAGAGAATGAAAACACTGCTATATTAGTCATTTTAACATAGGTTTATAATTAAAAGTTCCACTTTTTAGATGAATAGTTAAACAGGAAAGTCTACAGAAATTGTGATTGTACAGGTAGTGCAATATATAAATGTGCTGCAGAAACTCAGCAGGTTAAAACAGCATCTAAAGGATGCAAAACTTCAGGCCTGAGCCCTTCTTCAAGGTATGACTAAAAAGCAGGCAGGAATAAAAAGGGGAGAGCATAGAGGTGAGGAGGAAAGCAGAGGTCAACAGGCAAGAGGTCATAGGTGGGAGGATAGAAGAGATAAAAGCTGAGGTGATTGCTCTCTGAATGGAGAGGGAAGGGGCTGGTGAGCTGGAGGAAAGGGGAGAGAGGGACAGAGGGGGAAGGGGAGGGCCCTAACAGAAAGTTAGAGAAATTGATGTTAATAACACCTGATTGGAGAATGCCCAGACGAAGTATTAGGTGTTGTTCCTCCAATTTGTGGGTGGCTTCAGTTTGGCAGTGCACAAGGCCATGGACAAACAATGCAGAGGAGACTAAAATGGGAACACTGGATGCAGTAGATGACCCCTGCGCATTCACAAGTCAAGTGTTGCTTTATTTGGAAGGACTAATTGGAGCTTTGAATGCTGGCGAGGGAGGTGGCGTGGGCGCAAATGCAGGTTTTCTTGTGTTTATGGGGGCAGGTACAAAGGGGGCAATTAGTGCTAAGGGATGACTGGACGAGGGAATCCCAGAAGCAGCAATCCCTGTGGAAAGCGGAGAGGGGGAAGATGTTACTGCAGGTGGGATAACGTTGTAGGCAGAAGAAATAGTAGATGAATCAGTTTTTGGTCACTAATTGTTATTACAAGACAGTTAATCAGTCTGTCATTTTTTTTTTTAAATGGGAGCTCATGTTTAATCTTTTTTTAAAATTAAAATTTTCTTTTCCTTCAAAGTAGATGGGCAAGTTTAGAGAAGCAAACTGTCATACCAGTTTCCCATCAAGAAGCTACTGTTATTTTAGATTTAAATTTTAAATTGATATGATTATTCCGTTAATGTAAAAGTTAGATGCTAGTTTCCTAATAATTATTTTGTGGATCCAAAATGGTGCTGGAACTTTGCAACTTTTTGTGAGCTGCCTGTATGGAATGCAAAACTACACAAAAGCTTTGACAACCATGTTTTAAATTTTAAATGAAGACATTCATTGTAACCATCACAACAGTTTACATGAGAGTACCTTGTTCATTTTATATCAAGTCACAGCCTACCAAATCAAAAAAATCTTTATAAATTACCTCCAACTGATCTCAAACATTTACTTACACAAGCATCCTGCTGAATGCACTGCAGAATGTGTTTAGCAGGAACAAGGAAATCAATAAGGTAGCACAATCCATCACCACAGTACGTTTTCTCCACTACATCAAAAACCTGACAGAGAACAGTGGATGCTGTGGCCTCAAAGGGGGGATAGAGTGTTGAAAGAGTATTCTGGATACAAGTATCCAAGGATTCAGAATCCTGCCAAAAAGAGCATAATTATTCAGTCACTATAGACCGTATCTCCCCTTGCAACTTACACAAAATGTGATTCTTATGAATCTTTAAGTATTCTGGCAAGTTAACTACTTTCAATGAAAACAAGTGTTACTTATCCTATATCACTGTGTATCCCACAATAAAAATGGACTGAACAAGGGATACAAAATGAGCATAAAAGGTCATTCATAAATAAAATTTGCCTTATAATTTGTTCTGATCGGAATTCCTAATAATGTTTTTGTCAGATGGTTTAACTCCTTTCTTCATTATCATGCATTTAAAATGCAAAAACACTGTTAATAGACATCAGTAAATACTTTTGATAGAAAATTAATAATTTTATGGGAAAGAGCAGACACATCATCTTTTCTGTTGAATGCTCAACTGGCAAAAAATGTTAATAGTAAAATCTGAGAAAATAAAGAACCTTGTTCTTGCCATGCAACCCAATGCATAGCTTGTGCTCTGGAAATTCTTGATATTGCACTAAGTAAATGAGAGCTCAAATAATTATCTACTGTTATTCAGGTCTGAGAATGGACTGCAATACCTTCCATGTTTAAAGAGTTTTCCAATAAGGTTTTCTATTTCAGATAAGCAGGTATAGCTGTCCAAATACTTGCATCAAATCCAATCACAAAACAATGAAGTAACTGACTAAAGAAGTTAAAAAGCTTCCATCATTTACTATGCTTCATGGAAGAAGTTTGAATGTGATGGTAATTGATTTGAATGAAATTATAATCTCAAGTATATTATGGATCATTGGTGGAAGCATGACTATTCGTGTAAAAATGTCAGATTTTTCCTTTCTTTGTTCATGAGATGTGGATGTCTTCATTTATTGTCCATCCCAAATTTCCCCAGAACTAAACAGGCAGTTAAGAATGATCACAACATCTGAGTAAATTCGTGAACCATTTGGACATTTCCAACAATCTGGTAGCTTGTTAATTATGCTTACTGACAGCAGCTTTTGCTTTGTTTGAATTATAATTTTTATTTAATTATTAGCATTAAATTAATTAGTTGCCATAGTTTCCTGCATTAATTGCCAAGAGGTCAAGCAGTTAGTCAATGAAATGAATCACTTTGTAATCAAACCGTACAGATTGCACAGTACCATTTCAGTGCAGTATTGAACCATTCTGCAGATTTTTTCACAGGAGTGAAAGGCTGATTAAAACAATTTCCACAATATAATTAATATCTTGTCTTCAAAAACAAAACCCCTGCAAAAATACCCATTGTTCTAATCACCATAAACAACAGTTTAAAAACTTTTGTGAATTAATGTTGAGCAATTTTCTTCTATATTTTATATTTCAGTTTGTGAGTTTGAAATTAAGTCAACAAGACATCATGCTATCCCACTGTTTAACTGAGTATTGCTTATAAGTTAACACCAAGGCCACAATTTCACCTCTGTAGTGACTACTTTCTATTATACAGGTCCTTATCCCTTTATCTGTGATCCTGAAAACCAAACTTTTTTTAAAACTGCATGTTCCTTCAGTGTTCTTGAGAGAGCGAGGAGAGAACGCAGCTCAGGCAGGGAGCAAGGAGGGAGCAGCAGTGTGACTCAGGCAGGCGAGCGAGGAGAGACTGAGGAGAGAACACTGCTCGAGTGGATGAGTGAGGAGAAAGCAGCAGCGCAACTTAGGCAGGCGAGAGGGGAGAGAATGAGGCTCAAAGAGTGTGGAGGCCCACAGGGGCAAAGAGAGTTGGAACCCGCTGAGCCGCCGGGGTAGAGGGTGAAGGGACCCGGGTACTGAGCTCATGGCCAGGGAGGGAGGAGAGGTGAGCAAGCACTGAGGAGAAGGTGGTGCTGGAGGGAGAGAAGCCGAGGGGATGATGGGGAGTGGCTGAGGTCGAGTGGCAGCAAGAGGCAGGCCCGAGGGAGGAGCAGGTGATGGGAAGCTGCCCAGTAGCAAAGCTGGTGCAGAGGACCCAGATGATAGGAAGCAGCCCAATGGCAGCCAAACCAGGCTGGAAAGAGGCAGACAAGAGCATGATGGAGCCCAGCAGGGTGAGCCTCTTTTTGTTTTAATGCAGGATCAGTGGCCATCTTTGTTACCCATAATCCCCCATGCAGCTAGAACTGCTCTGGGAAATGCAGAGCTGGCTTCAATGTGGCGTATTCCATAGAAAGGTCTTATGTGTTGCACAAATCTGTACCGCCACCATTTTATTTCCATAATCTGGAATACTCTGAATGCTGAGAAGTGTCTGGTCCCAAGGATCTCAGATAAAAGAATGAACACCTGGTAAAAGAATTTTGTTGACTATGAATCGTTTTTTTTTTTTATTTTTTATTTTTCACACCATAAATCACATTAGCCACGATACACACTTTTTCTTTTTCACACATATACAGAGACTTTTTCTCCCCCCCCCTCCTCCCAAGCCACCCCCCCACCCCCCCCCCCTCCCATCCATTTTAGGTATACAATCTAGGTTACATTAAACCAGTCAGACAATGTTGTCATTCAACAAAAATACACCAGAAATTCTACTGAGTCCATTCTTTTCTTTCCTTCTCCTTCCATCAACTTAGGTAATGATTGTCCCCGGTAGGTTTCGCTATTGTATTTAATGTAAGGCTCCCATATTTGTTCGAATATTTCAATATTATTTCTTAAACTATATGTAATTTTTTCTAATGGAATACATTTATTCATTTCTATATACCATTGTTGTATTTTCAGATTATCTTCCATTTTCCAGGTTGACATAATACATTTTTTTGCTACGGCTAGAGCTATCTTAACAAATCTTTTTTGTGCATCCTCGACTATGAATCGTTCAAGCGAATTCATACTAGAGTTAAATTGAGTTTTCCAAAGTTTGTTAAACATTGTTAACATTATTATGTTGTTAAATGTTGCTACAAGTTGTTAAAGGGTCAATAGAAAATGTCGGAAAAAGTTTTTAACCATCCATTTTGGAGGAAAAAAGAAACTAAAAATCTTATCTCCCAAGCAGCAGAGAAAACTAATTACGATCCTGAAGCAAAGATGTTGCTCAAAGACAGCATAAAAATGTTAAAACAAAAAGCACAACCATACAAATGGCAAGCATGAAACATATTTTAACCCCTACAACATCAGACCCCGGCCAGGTTCTTCTGGAGCAGGTAATAGCCGATATAATTAATGGGTTTTGGATATTGTGAAGCTAGCAAAAGATTTAAAGATTTAGTGAGGATTCTGAATTAATGAGTTTGTACTACATAGAGAAATATTTGAGTTGTTTGAACTTATTGTGACTAATAAATATAGTTAAAAGGTAAAGTTAATATCTCGATATTTAATTGGCAACAAATCTGTCTCTCACACAAAATCTTATGGATTTCAAGGGCACCACCAGTCCAGTTTCTTCAATTACTCTTTAAAGCTATATTCATAAACTAAAGAATTAATCCTGAAAATCGTTTCTGCACCAAATAAAAATTAATACATCCTTTTTTTCAGGTATAGAGACCAAAATTACAGTGTTCCAAATGTGGTTTCATCAAATCCCAGTACAATCTTAGCAAGACTTCCCTACTATTGCATCCCTCCCCACATATAATGTTTCAAAATACCTAGATGTTTCCAAATTGTTAAATTAACCTACAAGTTTAATTTCTGAACCCTTTATAAATGGATCAACTAATAAACAAATATTTGCTAGCTTCTCAATACTTGATTAAAAGAAAACTTTGCTCTCTATTCTTTTGAATAAAGTGTAAAATCTCACGTAGTCCTTGACTACATTTGATTTGGCACATTCTTGCCCATGGATTTTTGCTCATTATTTGTCACTTCATCATATGATATACAGTACTGCAAACATACATTACATTTCCATCCCAATCATTAATGGAAAATATGAAAAGGTAATCTATTGATTCCCAGAGCATGCTACAAGTGTTAATCTGCCAATTTGAAAAGGTATAATTGATTCCTTGTGTTTTAATTGTAAACCATTCATTCCAAAAAACCTAGAAACATTAAGCCAGTACCAATGTTCACCGCCTTACGTACAACCTCTCACATAATATTGCAGATGAGTTGCATTGAGAATGAATGACAGTTGTATCCAATTTAGAGGTGGGATTTTAACACAAAATAATTTTTTTTTAAATTTAATTTAGTGAACGTTAAGGTAACAGGCCCTTTCAGCCCACAAGCCCGTTCTGCCCAATTACACCCAATTAACCTACAACCCCTGTACATTTTGAGAGGTGGGAGGAAACTGGAGCACCCAGAGGAAACTCACGCAGACACAGGGAGAATGTATAAACTCCTTACAGACAGCGTCAGATTCACTCAGGTCAGTGGTGCTGTAACTACGTTGCGCTAAGATACAAAGAGGCTTTAAGCAGAGTTTTTTTTAAATGGTGAGAGATTCGGTGGTGTTGCTGTACAAAGTGCTCCTGATGGCCTTGTACACAAGCCACACAAAAAAAGCCAAATTTCAGGTATAACAAGCAATTGGTAATATGTTAATGTTTACAAATGGGAGGATTGAAACACAAAAGTAAATCTTTGTACAATTGCATAGAGCCTGGTAAAGCTGCACCTTGACTACTGTGGAGAGTTTTTGTCACCTATCAAAGAATGGATCCACTTGCCAGAGGGAGAGTAATTTATCAGACTGGTTCCAAAGATGGCCATTTTGCCATAGAATATTGGCATATAGAATACCCACTATTCTCAAGGGCAGCCATTCTTAACCATTTTTTTAGTTATGGTCTCCTTAGGACTCTGCTCAAAGTTTATGGGCCCCTTGCCTGTGAAACAGTCAAGTTTAGTTGGTTTCTTCCATACTTCGACTGACTACATAAAAAACAAGAAATACTGATGTTTCTGTCTGGTGAAAACAACTCTGAGCAATAACATTGTGGCTTTATGATTCCAGAAAAAAAGAGACAAATAGAAAATCACTTATTGAATATGTAGGAAAGAAGAAAACATGAGCATACATATTACAAACAATTAAGAAATGAATCTTCGAGTGCAATACTTAGCCTCAACTGAGGTGAGGAATATCCTCTCCAGGGTGAACCCACATAAAGCAGCAGGAGCAGATAACATTACAGTCAGGTGCTGAGGGCTGTGTGGACCAGCTGACTGAGGTCTAAATGGATATGCTCATTATCTCACTCCAACAGTCCACTGTCCCCACAGGATTCAAGGCAGTATACATTAACCTGGTACCTAAGAAACAACAGTATCTGGATTAAATGACTACTATCCAGTGGCACTGACTTCCACGATCATGAAGTGCTTTGAACGACTGTTAATGGCGTGCATCAAAATGCACCTACCAGTGACAATGGACCCATTCCAGTTTGTCTAATGACCAAACTGATCCACAGACGATGTAATAGCCCTGAATTTCCACTCTGTCCTCACCCTGAAGAAGGATGGTTCATATGCCAGGCTGTTGTTCATTAATTTCAGTTTGGTGTTCCAACACAATTGTACCATAAATGGCAGGGGATCAGAGTTCCTCTCTGCAACTGGATCCCAGACTTCAGATCCCTTTATTGTCATGTCATAGAACAGAATGTAATATTACATGAAATTGCTTTCTGCCTGCCATAAGGCAAAGAGTTGCCATTAGTGTTGCCTGGCAGCAACAGTAAAAAAGAAAGAGAAGTAAAAGAGAGTCCCTTTAAATTTAGTGGGTATCCACAAATTTTCCTGCAGTGCTCTTGTAGCCCCTGCAGCCACACTGACCCGTTTGATTTGTTGACAACCTGAACTCCAACTCCAAACCTCCAATCGCATCAGGAGGCCTTCAGCCCTTTCTTGATTGAAAGACCAATCTGTAGCAAAAACTTAAGCCGCATCACACTGAGGACTGGAGTATCTCAGGGTTGAGAGCTCAGCCTGCTACTGTTCATGGTGCTAGCTTGTGTCTGTATTACCTGGTTCAGCTTCAGCAGAATTATCACATTGGTGGATGACACAACAGAAGTTGGCCTCATTGACAACAATGATGAATCGGTTTTCAGGGCAGATGTTGAAAGGCTTGTACAGTAGTGCAAGAGCAACAACCTGAGTCTCAATGTGGACAAGACAAAGGAGTTGACTGTGGACTATTCCCCACATCCTAACAATGACTGTCATAGAGAGAGTGGGAAGCACAAATTTCACATGCATCCATTTAAAGGACAATCTAACCTGGGCCCACAACACCTCCTCAATAGTCATCAACAGCGTCTACACTTCCCAAGGAGGTTGAGGAGGGCAAGGGCTACCAGGTATTGTTCTAACAATATTCTACATGAGCACAATAGAGTGTCCTGGCTGGCTATATCATAGTGTGGTAAGGTAGATGCAAAGCATCAGATTGGATGTCAGTACAGAATGTGACAAAAACTGCTGAGAAGATCACTGACTGGGATCTTCCTTCCCTCTATCGACAATATAAGTTCAAGTTTGATTGTAACCTGATGAAACAGTGTTTTCCAGTCTTTATACCATGATCCCAGTAGATCACATTGATTGGGATGAGATGAGGAGGGGGGGGGGGGGGAGTGATCCTCTCTAACATCTTATAATCCTATGAAACCTCCTCTGATCCAATGCTTTACACCAACCATTCCACACTGTCATGCAACTGGCCAAGACATTTTTGTTAGAGCCCCTGCAGCTAGAGTTGATAATGGTGGCTAGTAGCCTTGCCCTCTTAAGTCTTCTCAGGAAGTGCAATTGTGCCTTCCTCACAAGTGATGTAATGTTGACTCCAAGGAACTTGGTACTCTCCACTGCCGAGATATCAGGGAGCAGTGCTTAAAGAGGGCTCAGAGAATCACTGAGGACTCTTACCGTCCAGCCTACAGTGTCATTGAGACACTAACTTCAAGGAAGTGGTATAGAAGCATAAAAAACCAGGACTGTCATGCTGTGGATGATGTGACTGTTGAACAATCCCACAAATCTGCAAATTATTTTTATAATATTTGTTTTTTATGGTGTACCGAGCATCTATGTGTGTGAGCAGAGATACGCTGTTTCGTCGGGTTGATGACAATAAACAAAGTTGAAGGACTTGTACACAGTGAGTCATTAGGGAACCGTAAGCATAAACTCGAGGATGTGAATATTTAGTCAAAAGAACTTTAAAAAATAATTATTTAAAAATGAACATTTTAGTGAACTTGATGTTCTTCAGCAAGTTTTTGATGTCAGGCTCCAAATTGGATAAGTGATATTTGAAGGATACCTCTTGTTGTGATATGAAGTCTGACCCGGGAATTTTTTTTAATAAAACTACCTTGCTGAATCAACATTCAACTAAGAATGTTGAGGGAAAGGCAATTAAAATATTTTGGCATTTTCCCAATTTTGGAAATATATTCAGCAGATCTTTTGAACCCAAAAAATTCTTTTTTTAAATTGTATCACTCTGAAGAGCAATCAAACTCTCTTGAATTTTTGCATCAACATCAGTGGGTTGTTCATCACATTGATCTGTTATCAAATACAAGATATTCAGATTTAACAGGTCATTAATTTTTTTCCTGCAGATATATGTGTACTTGCTTTAGAATTTTCACAAAAAGTAATATCATCATCCTTCAGAGACGCTAGGCTCGTGTTCAAATTTGGAAATTGCAAAAATTCCAGATCTAATGTTGCTCCAATAGAATTTGAGCTTTTCCTTACTATCAACTAAGTTCTTGTGTTTAGACTGCAAGGTCTCATTCAATAAATTCAATTTGTCAAAGATATCTACAAGATAAAATATGTCAACCTTTGCATCAATGAGTTTTTCCTCCATGGCCGTTGTGAGAAAGAAAGGAAACAATCATGTCCTAGAGGGTAATAAAACAACAAAGAGAGTTTCCTTGGGCCATCCACCTCACCTCAGAATGCAGGAGCAACATCTGGAAATGTTTGGCATTTTTTCCCCACACAGCTCCCGGCATATATGGTCTTGAAGGGGATGTGATTTAATGAAGTTTACGGTCTTTATGAGAATTGAAAGAGAAGCATTTAAATGTTCTCTTAGGTTTTTAGCCATTAAGTGCTCCCAATGAATGTTGCAATGAACAGTAAGGACCGAAGGTACCTGCATAACATTTTTAAGGCACATATTGTCCAACCAATGAAATGGCACCATCCTTTATGGTCACTTTGAAAAGGAGAATTCAACTTTACCAGTGAGAATCTCTGCAGAAGCTGGTGACCTTGTGACATCGGTTTCAGAGACCAACATAAGGCCAAACCCTTACAAGGTGTCAGGCCCTGATGGCGGACCTGGCAGGAAATTGAAAATCTGTGCCAACCAACCAGCTGGAGTTTTCAATCTCTCAATGCTGCAGTCAGAGGTTCTCACATGCTTCAAAAGGACATCAGTCAAGCCAGTGCCCAAGAGCAGGTGAACTGCCTCAATGACTATTGCCCAGTAACACTCACATCTGCTGTGAAGAAATGCTTTGAGAGAGGGTCGCACCAAAGGGGGACATCTATGGGTATTGTCCCCCCCAAACAAGGTGCTGTTCCCCACCCCCACCCCCTGGCCGTCAGACCAAACCCACTCCCTCCCGTGTTAGGTTGACACATGCTAGTGACTCTCCACCCACCCACCCCCAGCTGCATCACTAGCATGCGTCAAGTGTCAATTGTGTCTAGTGATGCTTGATGCAATAAAAAGAGCAACCACGTGTCCCTTATCAGAGGGGTGGATGGAGCTAACGACAGGTAGCTCTTCTCAAAATTGCTAATGCCCTCCTATAACATGTTGACCCTGATGAGAGGTTGGTCATGGACAGAATTAGCTCGTACCTAAGTAAAGACCTGGAACCCCTGCAATTTGTCTACAGCCACAATGGTTCCACAGCAGATACAATCTCACTAGCTCTCCAATCAGCCATGGATCACCTGGAAAACAGCAACACCTACATCAGGGTATTTTTCAATTACAGTTCAGCTTTCAACTCCATCATCCTCTCAATACTGGTCAGCAAACTTCAAAACCTGGGCCTCTGCACCTCCATTTGCATCTGGATCCTTGACTTCCCCATCGGAAGATGACAGTTAGTGTTGATTGGTAACATCTCCTCCTCACTGACAATCAACACAAGTGCACCACAAGGAAGAGTGCTTAGCCCACTGCTCTACCCTCTCTACACCCAAGACTCTGTGGCCAGGCACAATTCAAATGCCATCAACAAATCTGCCGATGACACCACGGTTGTCAGCAGAACCACAGATTTCAATGAGGAAACTTGGAGGAGTGGGATACATCAGCTAGTTGAGTGGTGTCACAAAAACCTTACACTCAACGTTAGCAAAACTAAGAAAATGATTAGGGACTTCAGGAAGGGGAAAACAGAAGAACATAAACCAGTCCACATTGAGGGGTCAGCAGTGGAGAGGCAAGGAACTTCAAATTCCTGAGTATCGATATCTCTGAAGACTTATCCTGGGGCCATCATGTTGATGCAATCGTGAGGAAAGCTCTCCAGGGGCTACATTTCATTAGGAATTTGAGGAGATTCGATACATCACCCAAGACTCTCAAATTTATACAGGTATACTGTCGAGAGCATTCTGACTGATGGCATTATAGTCTGGTACGTAGGTGCCAGTGCACAGGACAAGAAACACCACAGAGAGTTGTAAACTTGGCCTGCATCCACAGACATTGCCCCTCCCCCCAAGGTGAGGTGCTGTGCCCCTCCAATATGGTCATGGCCTTTGCTCGCCAGACCTGCCCCCACCCCCTCCAGCGCCACCAGTGCGCGTCAAGCGCCACCAGTGCGCGTCAAGCGCCACCAGTGCGGGTCAAGCGCCACCAGTGCGGGTCAAGCGCCACCAGTGCGGGTCAAGCGCCACCAGTGAGGGTCAAGCGCCACCAGTGAGGGTCAAGCGCCACCAGTGAGGGTCAAGCGCCACCAGTGAGGGTCAAGCGCCACCAGTGAGGGTCAAGCGCCACCAGTGAGCGTCAAGCGCCACCAGTGAGCGTCAAGCGCCACCAGTGAGGGTCAAGCGCCACCAGTGAGCGTCAAGCGCCACCAGTGAGCGTCAAGCGCCACCAGTGAGCGTCAAGCGCCACCAGTGAGCGTCAAGCGCCACCAGTGAGCGTCAAGCGCCACCAGTGAGCGTCAAGCGCCACCAGTGAGCGTCAAGCGCCACCAGTGAGCGTCAAGCACCACTAGCAGCTAATGAAGCTGGATGCCATAAAAGCAGCACTCTCGGCACTTACATTGGAGGGGTGGATGATGGTAACAGCAACCCCCAACCCCCTGCTGAGCAAGTTTATGAGCTTAGCACTGTGCCCCCTTCTAACATTCATTTTTGCGCCATCATGGGCATTAGTCTTTACTCCATTAAGAATGTAGCATTTTGGAGCAGCTTGGGGATAACCCCACCAGGGATAGGCTGTACTGGATTGGGTGCTGTGAAATTTCAGGGGTATAAAGGAAATTAGTTGCCTAAGATAAGAAATGGCCAAAGTCGATCAAAAAAAAAACCACATTAATGGGGAAGATAGCAGATCACCAAAGGTTGGAGTTTATGCAAGAAAAAAGGAAAGTGCACATTCCAAAAAAGAATGAAAATTGACAATGAAAAATGAGTCAATTGTGGCTGACGAGGGAAGTTAAAGTAAAAGCAAAAGAGAAGGGCATAGAAGGAAAGAAAAATAAATGGAAAGATGGAGGACTGGGAAACTTAAAAATTTGAAGGAAATAATAAAGAAGGTGATCATGAAGGAAAAGATAAATTATGAAAGGAGGTTAGGAAGTAATATCAAAGAGGATTCTAAAAGCTTTTCAAAAAATATATTACGAGTAAAAAATTGACCAAAGTAGAACCAGAACCAAAATAAAGCAACATTTGAGAAATTGTGATGGGAGACAACTTAATGGCAGAGGAATGAAATGAATATTTTGGGTCAGTCTTCACTGTGGAAGACATTAATAGCATATTGGATCCTCGTGATTTACTCAGAACAGAAGTGAGTGCAGTCAAGTTCATGAGAGAAAAGGTACTTGGGAAGCTAAATTATCTAAGGGTAGATAAGTCTCCTAGACAGGATGGAATGTACCCTCAGGTTCTGAAGGACCTGGATGCAGAGATTGTGGAGGCATTGGTAATGATCTTCCAGAAATCAATATAGTCTGGCATGGTTCCAATGGACTAGAGGATCGCGAATGCCATTCTGCTGTTTAAGAAGGAAGCAAGGGAGCAGAACGGAAATTATAGATCTATTAGCCTGACATTAGTGGTTAGGAAGCTGTTGGGAGTCAATTGTGAAGGAGGAGATTACCAAATACCTGGATATGCATGAAAAGATAGGCCCAAGACCACATGGTTTCCTGAAAGGAAAATAATGCATGACAAATTTATTGCAATTTCTTTAAGAGATCACAAGTAGGATAGAACAGGGGAGTTGCAGTGAATGTCGTTTTTGGATTTTTAAAAGGTCTCTGACAAGGTTGTGGTAAACCACTGTATGTATGTTTAGCTGCCGAGACACGTCCCTTGGCTGACTGTACTTGTGGCTTCTCCCACAGACTCCTAAATAAAGGTGGCTGCCCGTTAGCCCCTTCCCCAGTTCAGTATAGTTCAGCATGGATGTTCCTCCATTCTATTGATAATAAAAGCCTATCAGTTTTACACAACTTCTAGTCTTTTGGAGTTATTGATAATGCATCAATTTTATTAGCAATAAATTTTGATAATGGAGCAAACCCTAAAACAGAGAAGTTGAAAATCGACCCACATTTGCTGGAAGCCTCCAACAACTTCAAACTCTGGCTGTGTTGCTTCAAAGTGTTCCTGCACTTTGTACAAAGACTGTACAACAGGCTTTAATCCACAAAGACTTCCACAGAGCCAGGCTGGCTGTAGCTGCAGCAACTCTGAGTGAGGCCTCAGGAGGCCAGAGCAGGCTTATATCCATGAGGGTGATTGACATCCAACCACATGAGGCTTGATCCCTTCAGGCTGACTGATTGACAGCTGGCCAGGTGTTGTCCTGTCTCCTTACTCCTGCAGGTACAGAGGTTTCCCTCTGGAGTAGGCCAGTGGTGTACCACCACATTCACCCACTTCTTTAAAATTGTCCCGGGAAGCAGGGGGGGGGGGGGGCCGTAACAAAGAATCGTACCCATTATACAAAATACAATATTTACAGATTGAGACAATCCTGCGGTCACTGGGGTCTCCGTGACCGTTGTAGGACTGGCTCCTGGTCGGAGGGGAAGTTGGGGGAGGCTGACGGCAGGGGTCTGTGTGACTGGTGTCGTGCCACGTGGAGGGGTGGGCAAGGGGGCCAGGGTCGAGTTATATTGGATGGGTGGGGGGGCAAGGTTCGTCCCCCAAGTCCAAAGCGGGCCTCTGGTAGTCAAGGAGGTCCTGCGCACCCCATAGCTGCCTGGGGACGGGGATGTATGACCGGTCAGCTTCGTCCTGGGCTGAAGGATGCCGTGGAGTGGTGGGTGGGGTTGCTAGTGCCAGGCCCCTGGTTGAGACTGTGTCCGCCCTGCCACCGCCGAACCTAACATAGGCGTAGTTGTGGTTCGCATGTAGGAGGAAGACCTGCTCGACCAGGGGTTCAGCCTTGTGTATCTGTACGTGTTTACGCAGGAGCACCGGTCCCGGGGACGTGAACCATGCTGGGAGGGACATTCCAGTCGCCGACTTCCTGGGGAATGTGAACAGATGTTCTTGAGGGGTCTTGTTGGTAGCCGTACATAGCAGCGACTGAATGGCATGGAGTGCCTCGGGCAGGACATCCTGCCAGTACTCAACGGCCCACCCTTTCAACTTGAGAGCCAGGAGGACTGCCTTACAGACCACCCCGTTTTCGCGTTCCACTTGCTTCTCGGGTTATAACTCGTCGTGTGGCTAGTCACGATGCCCCTCACCGTCAGGTACTGGCGCAACTCGTCATTCATGAAACTAGACCCCCGGTCTCTGTGGATGAAAGTGGGGTAGCCAAACATAGTGAAGATCTGCCCCAAGGCCCTGATGACGGTGGCCGTGGAGGTGTCCAGGCAATGGATAGTGAAAGGGAAGCGTGAGTACTCATCCACGACCAAGAAGAAGTAGACGTTTCAGTTCAAGGAAGGCAGGGGCCCCTTGAAGTCCATGTTGAGACGCTCGAAGGGCCGAGTGGCCTTTACAACATGGGCCTGGGGTGGGCAGAAGAAACTGGGTTTACACTCCGCGCAGACCCGACAGGCCTCGGTCACGTCCCTGACATCCCTGATGGTATATGGCAGGTTCCGGGACTTAATGAAGTGGTACAACCTGGTGACGCCTGGATGGCAGAGGGACTCATGCAATACCTGCAGCCTGCCGTCGTGCATAGACCCACAGGTCCGAGAGAGGGCATTTAGGGAGTCATTGAACTTCCCGGGGCGGTACTGGATGTCGTAGCTATAGGTTGCCAGCTTGACTCTCCAGCGCAGGATCTTGTGACTTTGACTTTAAGACTTTAAACTCCTGGTGATGTCATAGCTCTGCGCTGCCGTGCTACTGGGGCTGGACTTTCAATGCCACCTTAAACATGTGACAATGGAGTATGATGGCCCCCCCCTCCCCCAACTGTCTGTAACCAGCCGTTTTTAAACTGCCCACGGCTCTGCAAAATATCCCTGGCCTCTTCCCCCAGTTTCCAACCAGCAACCCAAAGATTGACATGGTGCACGATCTGCGGACTCTCAACTCTCAAGATCACCCGCACACCATTGTTCACTAACCTCACCCCTGACTGTAAACCTAATGCCACCAAAGGTAGGCTGTTCAGTGCCGGGGACAGAGCCTTTATAGGTCGGAGGAGCAGCAGCTGCTCAATACGGGGATCATTGATGCCAGTACCAGTCCCTGGAGAGCCAGTGGTGGTGGTGAAGAACGGCAAGAAAAACAGAATGGTCATTGACTACAGTCAGACCATTAAGAGACATACACAGCTGAATGCGTACCCTCTTCCCTAATTCAAAATGGTAAACCAAATCACTCAATATTGGGTATTCTCCACTATTGATCCGAAGTCAGCATACCACCAGCTTCCCATCCACCCAGAGGTCCGCCAACATACTGCTTTTGAGGCAGATGGCTGCCTCAACCATTTCCTGAGGATTCCCTTTGGTGTCACCAATGGGGTCTTGATCTTCCAGCGAGAGATAAATCAAATGGTAGACCAGTATGAGCTGCAGGCCACATTCCTGTATCTAGTCAACATCACCATTTGTGGCCATGACCTGCAGGATCATGACTCCAACCTTGAAAAATTCCTCCAGATTTTTGTATTTATGGTATTTTGTATTATTATTTTAGCTGTCTGGACATGCCCTTTGAATGACTATACCTGTGGCTCCTCCCACAGACTCCTAAATAAAGAAGACTGTCTCACAGCCCCCTCCCCAGTTCAGTACAGTCAACCAGCATGGTCATGCCTGATGTACAATCAATTAACCAAACGACTGAAGTACTGGAACTAAAGACTTTTATTAGCTAGAGATGGACAGCATCTAGAGTTGCTGGCTCACACTGACCTGCAATTGAACTGGGGGCAGAGTTATGGCATGACAGCCTTTATTGGGAATTAAAAGGAAGAGTCATGAGCCGGGCAGTGAGAGCAGGGTCAAACATATTAGGTCAAAGTATTTACATACTTCAACCGGATTCATCCCAACTTTTTTTAAAAGAAGTCCCGGTGGGGGTGTGGTGCAGTCAGGTGCCCTCTTAAGTTCAGTCTGTCTGGCGGCCTCCTTTGCATTGTGACTGACGTTCCTCTGGTGGTGTGATTTCCCCCCGTCGGTTGTGGCTGCTCCTTCTCGGTCGGCCCAGCCGGGGTGCTTGGCTGAGCCGGGGGGGGTGGGTGCATGTGTACCGGTTGGCAGGTTGGCCGAGGAGATGCGAGTAGGGATCTAAGGCCCCAGAGAGCTGGGGGGGTACCTGATTATTGGCTGGAGGGGGAGGGGGGGTGGTCCAGATGCTCCGGAGCATGCCAGGTCCTGGATGCTGGATGCATACTGTGTCCTTGCGTCCATCCAGGAATGCCATGTAGGCATATTGTGGGTTGGCGTGGAGCAGCTGGAACCTCTTGATTAGTGGATCAGACTTATGGGTACCTATTTGTTTCCACGATAGTACTGGCCCAGGGAACATCAGCCATATAGGGAGGGTCATTCCTGACGCTGATCAGGAATATAAAGAGTCTCTCATGAGGTGTCTTGTTGATGGCTGTACCCAGGAGGGACTGATAGCATGGAGGGCCTCTGGGAGGACTTCTTGCAAGTGGGGGATAGGGAGGTCCTTGGACTTTATGCACCCTTGGCCAGTAGTACTGCCTTCCAGACTCTGCCATTCTCCTGCTCCACCTTGCTGTTCCCTTTGGGATTATAGCTTGTGGTATGGCTAGAGGCAATGCCCTTGGATAGCAGAAATTGGTGCAGCTCGTTGTTCATGAAGGATGACCCGTCACTGTGGATGTAGCAGGGGTATCTGAAAATGGTGAACAGGTTGTTCAGAGCCTTTATGATAGTGGCTGCGGTCATGTCCGGGCGGGGGATAGTGAGTACTCATCGATGATAGAGTAACCTGTCAGGCTGGTAGAAGCGCAGTTTGCACAACGTGCAGACCCAGCAATTTTTGATCAGCATCCTGATGTCGTCAATGGAATAGGGGAGGTTACGGGCCTTGATGAAATGAAAAAAAACAGGTGATCCTGGGGTGGCAGAGGCCATCGTTCAGTCAGTCCATGTGTGCACTGGCACATTTCCCCCGACCCAGGGTATCAGGAGGTTCATTGAGCTTACTGAGACAATACAGTATATGTCATAATTGTAGGTGGAGAGCTCGATTCTCCACCTCAGGATTTTGCCCTGCTGCTGGTTGTTAAACATGAAGGCAACTGCCCGTTGGTCAGTCAGCAGGGTAAAGTGCTGACCGGCGAGGTAATGCCTCCAGTGCCATACTGCTTCAAAAATAGCCTGAGCTTCCTTCTCGATGGAGGAGTGCCAGATCTCAGGGCCCTGGAGGGTGCATGAAGAAAACACTACGGGCCTGCCTGCCTGCTTGGTTAAGTGTGGTGGCCAGGGCAAAGTCCGATGCATCACTCTCTCAAATGGGGTGGATTCGTCTACTGTGTGCATTTGGCCTTTGCAACGTTAGCTTTGATTTGGTCAAATACCTCGCAGGCTTCTGCCGACAGGAGGAAAACAGTGGCCCTGATAAGGGGATGGGCCTTCTCTGCATAGATGAGGATCCATTGGGCATAGTAAGAGAAAATCCCCAGGCACTTTTTTAGAGCTTTGAGGCAGTGAGGGAGGGGGAAGTTCTAACAGTGGGCACATGCGGTCAGGGTCACAGCTGATGACTCCATTATCCACAACGCAGCCTAGTATATCCAGGTGACGTGTACTGAAGACACACTTCCCTGTGTTATACATCAGGTTAAGGTGCTTCACGTGGTGGAGAAATTTCTGAAGGTTCTTGTCATGGTCCTGCTGATCATGGCCACAGATAGTAATGTTGTCAAGGTCGTGGTGATCTGGCTTGGGGCTGCTGTTCGACCACCTGGGAATGGGGTAGTGGATGGTTCACAAATTGCTCATTACAGACAGTGAGGGGAGGTGGAGCCCATCAAACTCCATAGTGACAATCTTTAAGTTACATTGAAAGTCGAACCTCAAGATGATGGGACTGATAGCATGGAGGGCCCTCATAAGTTCAGTCTGTCTGGCGGCCTCCTTTGCATTGTGACTGACATTCCTCTGGTGGCAGTACCAGGAGCATAAAATCAACGTATACTATGCCTTGGACCGTCAGGGTTACTGTGCAGCTCCCATGCTCTTTTGCCGATTTGGTTTGTGAGGCTAGGGATACGCTGAATTTCATGGGCTGCACTTCCAGGGAGTATTGCACTTCCAGTGTTAGGATGAATGAAGCTCTTGGTGCTTCCACTGTCAAAGAGGCACGAGGTGGGGTGGCCGTTTACCTGGACGCTCATCATGGCCTTGGAGATTGATGCGGTCGGTGTTGATCCAGGGACAGCTCGTCATCCAAGGGGTTTCGTTGTCTTCTGGTCGTTTGACAAGATGACGGTCATGATGGTGGCCTCCGTGGCTCGCACAAGGCCCTGTGGTCGCTCGCTAGGAGGAGGAGGAGAAAGCAGAGGTGACATCATCGCTGGAAGTGTTCAAGGGAGAAGACGGAAGTGGGATCATAGTGGTGGGTGGTCTCCGTAGTGCGCATGCGACCCCGTTCCACGGAAGTGGAAGTCCCTGTTCACAAGCATGGCTGCTGGGCTTATTGCTTTGCTTAGACTTACAGACCTTCACAAAGTGTCCCTTTATCCTTTATCTGGCAGTAAGTGCAGGTGGCATCCTTGGCAGGGCAGTGTTTCCTTGGGTGCTTGCCCTGCCCACAGAAATAACACATTGGGAGGTCGCTGACAGAAGTCAGGTTGGAACGTGAGGGGGTTTGCGATCCTGCCATGTTCCCCACAAGGTGGCAACATCCTCACTGGAGAACGATTCAGCATTGTGGATGTCCACTTCTAGAGTATTTGCTAGCTTGATGATTTGAGGTAGGCTCAATTATTTCTGTTCAAGTAGCCTTTGCCTCACGTAGTTGGAGCAGGCACCCGCTACACAGGCATCTCTCATTAGTAGCTCTGCATGCTGTTCTGCACTCACAGCTTGGCAGTTACAACCCTTTACAAGCTCCTACAAGGGCCTGACAAAGTCGTTGAATGTCTCCCCGGGTGGCTACCTGCGTAAGTAGAGTATGTGCCGCGCATAGACATCATTCACCCGTACCTTTTACTGGTCTTTTTGGATCTCCATGGTGTCACCATAGGTTTGGCAGTCCCGGACCATCCGGTAGACCCAATGCCCTATGTGTGAGAATAGTAGATGGAGCTCTCTTCGTCGTCCTGGATCGGTTCTGCAGAGGCAGTGATGCCAGAGAGCAAATTTGTCAGCTGCTTCTGGTTCTCTTGGATCGATTTCTAGGCAATCCAATTTCAGATACTTGTCCATGTTCCGAGGAAGCAAAAATCTAGCTAATAAAATTGAGGCACAATCAGTTAACCAAAAGACTCAAGTACTGGAACTGAAGGCACTTATTAGCTAGAGATGGACAGCATCTAGAGTTGCTGGCTCACACTGACCTGGACTCAAATTGGGGACTGGGGAGTGGCATGACAGCCTTTATGGGGAATAAAGGGGAGGAGTCATGAGCCAGCCAGTGAGAGCGGGGTCAAACATACAAGGTCAAGGTATTTACATACACAAGTGGTTTCACCACAGTGCCTCCATTCTATTGCTAATAAAAGTCTATCAGTTTTATGTAACTTCTGGTCATTTGGAGTTATTGATGGTGCATCAAAGGTGCCACATACAAGGCTGCTAAACCAGATAGAATTACACATAGAATTACAGGAAGGATACTAGTATAGGTAGAGCACTGGTTGATTGGCAGGAAACAGAGAGTAGGAATGAAGGGATCCTATTCTGGCTAGCTACCGGTTACCAGTGGTGTTCCACAGGGGTCGGTGTTGGGGTCACTTCTTTTTACGTTGTATTTCAATGATTTTGATTATGGAATAGATGGCTTTATAGCTACATTTGTAGATGATACCAAAATAGGTGGTGGGGTGGTGGTGCTGAGAATACTGAGACTTGGATAGATTAGGAGAATGGACAAAGATATAGCAGATGAAATACATTGAAAAGTGTACTTTGGTGGAAGAAATAGACAGGTAAACTAATACTTAGATGGGGAGAAAATTCAAAATTCCAAGGTACAAAGGGACTAGGGAGTCCTTGTGCAGGATACCCTAATGATTGACCTCCAGGTTGAGTCAATGGTGAAAAAGCCAAATGCAATGTTGAGACTCTATAAAGCACTAGTGAGACCTCATTCAGAGTACAGTGTACAGTTTTGGGTGCCTTATTTGAGAAAAGATATGCTGGCGTTGGAGAGGGTTCAGATGAGATTAACTTAAATGAGACCAGGAATGAAAGAATTGGCATACGAGGAATGATTGTTGGCTCCTGGATTGCCCTTGTTGGAGTACAGAAGGATGAGGGATCAATCGAGGCATTTTGAATGCTGAAAGGTTTGGATAGAATAGATGTGGCGTGGATATTTCCCATGATAGGGGAATCTTGGACAAGAGGGCATAATTTCAGGATGAAAGGGTGTCCATTTAAAACAGAAATATGGAAATATTTCTTTAGAGGGTCATGAGTTAGTGGACCATTGAGGCTGTGGAGTGAGGTTATTGGGTATATTTAAGGCAGAGATTGACAGATATTTGATTAGTCAAGGCATCAAGGGTTACAGGGAGAAAGCAGGGGAATGGGGCTTCACTTGTCAGCTACAGTGGTGACACTTTTATATTCAAATATTTCATCTTTTTTAAGCAAACCTTCCTGCCAGAAGATTGGTTGCCCTCAAGTTCAGGTGCAACCCATCCAATTATCCTTGTAAATTTCTCCTTGCATCTATTTCTTATGGGAAAGCAATCTCACTCATCATTAACGTCTGTGGAAATTCTGTCTGCCAGCAGTGCACATCCACCAGAGGCAGTGTATACAAATGAGAAGGTATACCCTGAACATTCTCAATAATGGCTCTAGATCACATTAAGACTTTGGCATCAGGTCAAAAAGAGTACAAGGAAACCTCCTTATGATTACCATATACTTTCTCAGCTGATGAATCAGTTATACTGCAAAATAAATAATAGTGAAGAAATACAACTAGAAAAGTTAACGACCTGAAAACTGATATATCTAATATCTTAGATATTTGTGTTGGTTGTTTTTCCAGACTCTTTTGTGTAGTCTTCCAAAGGCGGTATTTGCCTTGGTGAGTCTGTTGTCTATCTTGTTGTCGATCCTTGCATCTGATGAAATGGAGCAGCCGAGATAGGTAAACTGGTTGACCGTTTTGAGTTTTGTGTGCCCGATGGAGATGTGGGGGGGTTGGTAGTCATGGTGGGGAGCTGGCTGATGGAGGACCTCAGTTTTCTTCAGGCTGACTTCCAGGCCAAACATTTTGGCAGTTTCCGCAAAACAGGACGTCAAGCGCTGAAGAGCTGGCTCTGAATGGGCAACTAAAGCGGCATCATCTGCAAAGAGTAGTTCACGGACAAGTTTCTCTTGTATCTTGGTGTGAGCATGCAGGCGCCTCAGATTGAAGAGACTGCCATCCGTGCGGTACCGGATGTAAACAGCGTCTTCATTGTTGAGGTCTTTCATGGCTTGGTTCAGCATCATGCTGAAGAAGATTGAAAAGAGGGTTGGTGCGAGAACACAGCCTTGCTTCACGCCATTGTTAATGGAGAAGGGTTCAGAGAGCTCATTGCTGTATCTGACCCGACCTTGTTGGTTTTCGTGCAGTTGGATAATCATGTTGAGGAACTTTGGGGGGCATCCAATGCGCTCTAGTATTTGCCAAAGCTCTTTCCTGCTCACGGTGTCGAAGGCTTTGGTGAGGTCAACAAAGGTGATGTAGAGTCCTTTGTTTTGTTCTCTGCACTTTTCTTGGAGCTGTCTGAGGGCAAAGACCATGTCAGTCATACCCACACTCCTGTTCGGCTCCGAATCATGGGTCCTCTACCGGCATCACCTACGGCTCCTAGAACGCTTCCATCAGCGTTGTCTTCGCTCCATCCTCAACATTCATTGGAGCGCTTTCATCCCTAACGTCGAAGTACTCGAGATGGCAGAGGTCGACAGCATCGAGTCCACGCTACTGAAGATCCAGCTGCACTGGGTGGGTCACGTCTCCAGAATGGAGGACCATCGCCTTCCCTAGATCGTGTTATATGGCGAGCTCTCCACTGGCCACCGTGACAGAGGTGCACCAAAGAAAAGGTACAAGGACTGCCTAAAGAAATCTCTTGGTGCCTGCCACATTGACCACTGCCAGTGGGCTGATATCGCCTCAAACCGTGCATCTTGGCGCCTCACAGTTTGGCGGGCAGCAACCTCCTTTGAAGAAGACCGCAGAGCCCACCTCACTTACAAAAGGCAAAGGAGGAAAAACCCAACACCCAACCCCAACCAACCAAATTTCCCCTGCAACCGCTGCAACCGTGTCTGCCTGTCCCGCATCGGACTTGTCAGCCACAAACGAGCCTGCAGCTGACGTGGACATTTACCCCCTCCATAAATCTTCGTCCGCGAAGCCAAGCCAAAGAAAGAAAGAAAGAGATATTTGTAAGAGTAAATACTCTAGAGTGGATACTCTCATCACCTTCCAAAACTTTATAAATTCCCTAAAGCTTACTGCAGCTTAAAGAATAGTAAATATGACATTACCATTGAAGAAAGCAGAAATGTCTCAATAGCAGGAAAAATGCTGGAATCTGTTACAAAATATGTGAAGGAAGACATTTGGAAAATCGTAATAGGAGTGAGCAGAGCCAACATGAAATTACATGTTTGAGCCATCTGCTGGATTTCTTTGAAATGTGACTGAGTGAATTAAGGGGAAACCTGTGTATTTGGATTTTCAGAAGTCCTTTGATTTGCTTGCCAAAGGGAGGTTGATGAACAAACATAGAAATGGGGGAAATATAGTCACAAAAAGAAAAAAAAATAGAAACACATTGGCCTTCTTAGGTTGGTGGACTGCAAATAGTCGAGACTCATGCTGGAGCCCTAACTGTTCTATTTCAGTGATATAGTTGATGCAATAAATTGTAAGGTATCCAAGATACTCAATACACGAGTATTGACGATAATGACAAGAGGCTTTAAGGAGATTTATTCAAGTTGAGTGGGAAATAACATGGCAAATGGAGCACAGTATGTAATGGTTTCTGCTAGGTGGTGAGTAAAACAAAAGATAAACATACTTGATCTCAGTCTCACCAAACTACCAGGACCAGATATATCTACCACTTATATATCTGCTCACAACATCTCTGGTTGGAAATGACCAAAGCATAATCTTTTTGGAAAAAGGTCTCACCTTCGAGCACACCATCGCTTTAACATTATCATGTTGTATAACCCATCCACTATGTGAAATAGAATATATCCAGAATGGATTTAACAGCTCAAAACTTTGCATCTAGTAAGTTGTGGGTCATCAGAAGCAGACCTTTATTCCATCACAATTTGTCATTTTAAGCCCTGACATACACTTCATCAAGCCTGGTTTTAAGAAGTGCAGTAGGCTATGCTAGAAGAAGCATCAGGCATACCAAAAACAGTCCCAAAATGTCTAAATACAACTGAACTACAGAGAGACTAAACAGCCAAAACAACATGCAATTCAATAATCAGATAAAAGGCTTGTAGTCCAGCATATCCATTCAGGTATGAGCTGCTGCCTCCTGTATTCAATTATGACAACGCTCATTCCAAAAATGATAGGGAATGTTAAGAACATTTGCAATGCTACATCTACAAAATGCAAGGCTATTCAAGGCCAGCCAAAGAAAAGAAGTTTATTCTCAAACATATACAGAGATGAATGGTGAAATCCACAATGTGCCACACGAACAATAATCTGCTCACCAATGCGGTGTTTGAATTTTGCTGGATCCATTCAACTTCAGGGTATGCCACAAGCTTGGTCCAAACACTCCAGAGAACTGAAAGACTGGTTCAGAGTGCAATAGGGTTTAATTATATCCAGAATTCAACCTTTGAGCAACTTAAAGCAACCGGCAATAAAAGTAATGGAAACAAAATATGTAAAAAAAATAGTTAAATGCTTGAAATGGTGCCCCCTAGTGGTTAGTTCATCAATCATGCAGCATGCAATCTCAAGCAACCAGAAAATTCACTTATCTGGCATCTACCAATCCCCATAGGTGACAGATACTGGAGTTTTTATGATATTGCAGTTCAATGCTCCATTAAAAAAAATTAACCCTGACATTACAATTTTTTTTCAATCTAGCCTAAACATTATACTAAGGTCTCCAGAATGGAACTTGAACCTACAACTTTCCTGAGAATGTCACCCATGAAGATCAGATCCAGCAAAACACTATTTACAAGTGAGAGGATCTTTCAAAAATTAATTTCCTTTAATTACTGACAATGTAAAGCTGAGCATAAAATTCACCACATGGCATCTGTGAGATATATTGACCAACATGAAGCACTGCTGTGTTTATAGTTTGAGACAAAATAATGATATAAAATATTCCTTCTCTCATCTATTATCAAGAGATGGCAGTATATTTTTTCTTCATTCAAAAATTACAGCCAAATAAAGCTTCCAAAGTATTTTAATTATGGTGGTTTAAAAGTATTCCCTCCTAACATTTAATAACAGATGGTATAAAACCTATCAGTTTTCATTATTCTTACATTTTCAAAACCCCTCCAACTGAGTTCCAAGTTCAAGATGGAATTCTTTATGGATACCAGACAACAAAATCAGAGTGTAAACACAAATGAAACAATTTTCTATCATAATGCTGTTCCTTCCTACATCAAATAAAGGACTCAGTTCATCTTCTGACAGCCTGACACCAAAAATGTGCACCCTTGTTCATAAATAAATATAAATTTAGTTGAATTCCATGTCATGGTGAAACTCCATCCACTCTGTCTAATTTCCAAACAAGTTTGTTCTTCTAAATGGAAAAATAAATGCCAGCAAAGGGCCATTTATCAGTCTGCAAATAGACAGGAGCATTAAAAACGTTTCATTTCTTAATTACCAAAACATCTAATTTCCAAATTATATAAAACTCAGATAAAAATAAAGAATACCGCCAACCATTAATGCCTGCACAAGGATTCAGAGCATCACAAACTTTCCAAAAAGCCATTGCCATGTTTATTCTTTTATTGTTCTTATCTGGATGGAATGTCCATTCAAGTCATGAAGGCCAAAATATTAACAACAAACAAATCTATTTTCAGACTTAATGCACAAAAAAAATCAAAGAAACATACAATTCCTTCTCTTCACAATGCAACGTTCTTCACTGCTGCTGTGAACAGCAACTTTTCAAGTCTTTTGAGTGCATAAAGTTAAGCCACAATTCAATAGTCCACGTACATATTTTTCCCAGGTTCAATACAATTATCACAAAAATTTGACACTTCTAAAAATGCAAGAACTTCAGAAAAAATGCATCAAACATTATATTAAATGCTCACAGCAACATTTTGACACAATCACTCTTTTGCCATTGACAAAAGTACAACTCTACTGGATCCAAAATTGTGTCCAGATTGACAGAGACTAAGTACTGTCACATCCATAATACTTTCACGAGAAATGAAAATACCGAGATACAAAAGAAGTGAAATTCATACCATTTTCAAGACATTTCATATTTTCCTGTGGTGTTTTTCCAATGTGACATTTCCTTTCTTCCTTCTTAGCAGTGGGATAGATCCTTAACAATTTTGATCCCTGTAAAAGTTGGTAAAAGTGTGATACACAGAACACTTTAAGCATGCAGCTGTGATCCAGCCTTTTTACCACCCTTTCAAGGTTGCCAGCAATTCTAACTCATGACACACATGGCCAGATGGGGACCAAGCAAGGGAATTCTGACAACCAACAACCACTGCAGAATAACTACCATTTCACATCATTAAAAACAGAGTGGTAAATTGTTTTAAAATAGTTTACAAAAATTAATTTAATTTTGTTTCATTACTTAACTTAACCAACATACTTTAAAGTAAACAATACTTTAAAATGGCTACCACAACTTATGAAAATATAATATGCAAACTGCATGGTAATAATACATGCTAACAAGTAATTCTGCATTTCATAGAAAACCAAATTGAAACAGACGAAAAAAATAAGTTATTTTCTCACAAAACACTGGGTCAATAGGCAGAAAAGATCTCTACAGCTGCAAGCAACCCCTTCAAATACCCCCATTTCCTTAATTATGCATACAGATGAGTTAATTTCCTGTGGCCACTACAATCACACAAAACCTATATTTTTTTCCCCTGATGCAAAACACACATCATAAAATGTTTAAGTTTAAATGCAGAGATTTATAAAACAAAGGACAATTTTTATGACTTTCCACATTCTTCTTGAAATAAGCATAGGTCAGGAAAGATAATGGCATTTCTCTTGTGGGTGTAATAATTTTTTTAAATTTAAAAACAAAGCCACAGTTGTTTTGCTATTTTGAATGGTGATGACTAACTAGTGTTTATCAATTGTAAACCTTAAAAATGAACAGAGGAGCAAGTACTCCTAAGCAACTTTCAACTGCTATTTTCTCCTACATCCATTACTTGTTCAACTCTAATCAAAAGGCCAAGCTTTTGCCACAAGAATAGTTTGTAAATAAAAAAAATTTAAAAATAAATTGACGATGTTCTGAAAATAAAAATAACATCATAGATTCAAACTGCTAAAGAGAATAACTTTCTCCCCTTGTTCAAGTACATAGACCCACGAAAGTGCAACATTTTCAATAAGTTTCATGCCACTATACAAGGCTCTCATTATAAAAGTAATTTCTGAACAATATATATCCATAAATTAATTTTCTATCCATTTTGTCATTGCACGGGATGATAGCAGTTGTAAAAAAAAAACACACACACTTGTGGTAATTTTGTACAATCAAACAAACACTAAGTAATAAATGATGACACATAGAGAGGAGTGAAATTTTATATCATGAAAAGAACCATAGAACATTACAGAAACAGGCCCTTCGAGTCGGTACCAAATTATTACTCTGCTGAGTCTCACTGTCCTACACCCAGTCCATATCCCTCCAGAACCCTCCCATCCATACATCTATCCAAAATTTTTCAAAATGTAAAAACTGAACTTGCATTCATTACTTCAGCTGTCAGCTTGTCCACACTCCAACCATTCTCTGTGTGAAGATGTTCCCCGTAATGTTCCCATTAACCATCCCTTTCACCCCTAACCTCTGACTTACATCCCACCCAACCTCAGTGGAAAAAGCCTACATAATTTTGAATGCCACCACCAAAAGCCCTGGATGAACAATGTAATCCAGAACCTGCTGAGAGCCAGATCACAAGCATTTAAGTCTAGAAATCCAGAACACTACACAAGGAGAAGATACGATCTATGAAAAGCCATCTTCCAAGCGAAGTGGAGATTCCAGACATGATTGGAAACAATGAAGGATACCAGACAGCTGTGACAGGGCCTAAGTAACATAGCATTCGACAAAACCAAATTAAGTAGGAGATAGCTGCTTCACTCCCAGATTAACTCAATGCCATTTACGCCAGATCTGACCAGAAGAACAAGAACCACCACACACTCCCATGTCCCCTGATGATCCTCTACTTGTCAGAATGAGAGGACCAGGTGAATATACTGCATGGGGGAACAAGGCTGACGACACGCTTCGGGGCCTAGACTTAACAGTGGCAGCAGTACGATGAGGTACGAAGAGAGTTCAATCATTATTTTGTGCCTAAGAAGAATGTAATTTACGAATGGGCAAAATTTAACAAGAGAGTGAAGCAGCCCGCAGAAACAGTAGACGCGTTCATTCCAGCCTTGTTTAAGGGACAGATTAGTAGTGGGTCTAAGAGATTTGTCACTGTTGGGGAGGATGCAACTTGACAAAGACCTCATCCTCATGAAAGCATTCACAATGGCTAGACAGTCAGAGGCAATAAAGCAGCAGGAAACCCACTTGCAAGAAATGTGTGCAAGCAAACTGGCAGTGGACATAGTGCAACTTAAGAGAGGAAGACAGCAGAAGTTTAGAGGCAAAGGGCAGATGCCAGGACAGCAAAAAGACAATGACGCAGAGCAAAGTAGAGTGCAAGACATGCCCCATGTGCAGAAAACTACCATTCCACTTAGTATTTCAATTCCCAGCCAGGAATGCAGAATGCCACAACTGTGGCAAACGAGGTCACTATGGAAAAGTCTGTAGGTCAACACGCATGGTGAATGAAGTAGCAGAAGATATGGATGGAATGTTCCATGGAGAAATAGCATCTGGCAAGGATGGCCGACATTAACATAGGAGGCAACAAAGTGACCTGCAAAATCAACACAGGGGCCGATGTTACAGCCATTCCCGAGTAAGTGTTCAAAAGAATTATACCCGGAGATACCGAGCTAGGAAAAGGACAGAAGCCACTTTACATTCGGGGGGGGGGGGGCGGGGGCAGGAGTGAAATTTTTGGTCCTGGTATTGGCGAAAGAAACACTCTCATACAGAGAGAAGCACCACAGAAGAAATGTTCATGGTGAGAGACTTACAAGTGGCGCTACGGGGCAGACCAGCTTCAGTGAGACTTAAGCCTAGTGGCCAGAGTGGACGACCTAGACCAAGAGATGGTCAGAAAGGCATACCCCAAACTTTGTGATGGACTTGAGCTAGTACAGAAGCTGTATGCCATTAAACTCAAGCCTTTATTTTTAATACATTTTTTTTTGAAATTTATTTATAGTATCTCCATACATTCATTTCAAATTGACTTAGTATAATATTACATAATAGATACTAAATAATTTTCTAATTTTCACCCCCCCCCCCACCTCCCCTAACCCCTTAGGAAACCATCTTGTGGTGGTTAATTCCCAAAAACCCAAATGGGTGTGGTATAAACCACAAGTGGCCTATGACTTTCGGGAGCAGGAGTACCACCCCCTCCCCCCCCAGGCAGACAAAATACACGTAGAAACCGAAAAATCATCATTTCTTATATCCATAAAACCCCGGTCCATCAATTTAACCAATCTTATTCATAAACTCTTTTTTTTTGAAAATCCAAACTTGATATTAAATTTTGCACCCTTTCCACCCTCCCAACACTGAGTTAAACATTGTTTACAATCAATAAAAGCTTTTTTTAAAATTTTTTTTTCAAGTCTTCCTGAATTTCATCCACTGAATTAAAACACCTCTGACCATCCCAGTTCAAGACCAAATCTTCCATTCTTCTCAGTCTCAAGTTGAATTTGTAGCTTACTTTCAAAAAAAGTTTTTTCAAATCTTTTAAAATTTTCTTGAACATAATTCCTTCGGTCTTGATCTTCCAAAGCATCAATGTTATTCATAAGTTCTTTCTTCTATGTTTTCCAATTTAATATCAAATTTTCCACTTTGTCAATCTTCTCAATGTTAAGTTGAAATTATTGTTTATTTTCAAGAAAAACTTATTCAAAATTTTTAACTCTTCTTGGACATTGCTCCTTCAACTTTAATTTTATAAATCATCAATCTTGTTCATAGTTTCTTTCTACTGAGTTTCCAAATTTAATAAAGTTTCCGTTTTTTCCAATTTTCTCAATATTAAACTGATCTTGTTGTTTAGTTTAAAAAAAACCTTTTCAAAACTATTAAAATCTGTTTGCAATGTATGCATACTCACAGATAATAAATTCACTTTTCCAATATTCCATCCAAAAAAAATCACTGATAAACCTTATTGCAGGTCAAGGAGTTCCATATATATATTTATCTTCAGAAAATATTTCAAATACTTCAAATCAACATTCGTCGCCATCTTTCAAAAAGGAGTCCGAAATCAACTTTAATAAGTTCTGTTCTTGAGAAAATTCCAGCACCAACTCCGGCTCTGTCTGGGCAAATAGGTCAAATTTCTTCCAAAGTCAAAGAATGTAATTTTGTTCCGTATTTATAGATAATAAGTTCATCCTTCCGATATTCCATCCAAAAAAAATCACTAATAAACTTTAATGTTATCTGGATTTTTAAAACTCACGAGCAACCAATGCCAATTACTGCAATTTATCTTCATAAAACATTTCAAATCAATATTCATCACCATCTTTCAGAGGGGTGTCCAAGGCCAGCTTATCCGACAGTCCAATTAATGAGCTCCGTTCTTAAGAAGATTCCAGCCTTGACTCCGTGGTTCTGTCTGGGCAAGTAGGCCGAGTTTCTTCCAAAGTCGGAGAGTGTAGTTTTGTTCTGTATTTGAACTCTATTTTCCTTAATCGTTGTTGCCATTTTAAACTAAAAACAATTGATAAACAAAACAAAGACTTTTAACAGAAAAGAAATATTCTTAAAACGGGTATTTATATAACTGCCTGGGGGAGACCGGGAAGGCACGACGCTCCCTACGCCATATTGCCACGCCCCCCATTAAACTCAAGCCTGATGTGAAACCATTTTCACTTAAAGTACCTCAAAGGGTCCCATTGCCGCTCATGGGCAAAGTGAAGTGAGAACCACTGTTGCCAAGTAAATTCCCTGACAGGCCATGGCAAAAACTTGGCCGGACTTGTTCACTCTTGGAGAGAATGCTTATTTATTAGTGGTGGGCTATTTCTTGAGATTCACAGAAATAGTACAACTCAGCCCAACACAAGCTACCGATGTAAATGTTCACTTAAAAACGATGTTTGCACGGCCTAGCATTCCAGAAACATTAGTAAGCAACAACGGTCCACAATTCTCTGGACAAAACATGAAAGCCTTTACAGCAGATTATGGGTTCAAGCATGTGACCAATAGCCCTAAGTATCCACAAAGCCATGGTGAGGCAGAGTGAGCAGTACAAATAGTGAAGAACCTGCACAAGAAGGCAAAAGACCCTTACTGCTCAGTATTGGTGCAAAGAGCCACCCTGCTGAGCAATGGCTAGAGTCCAGCCCAGTTGCTAATGGGACATTGCCTTTGCACAACTCTACTGACCCTTCTAGAGAGGTTGCAGCCAGAACTCCCAGACCTGCTGCAACTCCAGAACAAGAAGAGGGAGGTGTACAGATGTAACAAGAGACATAGAATGAGCGGCCTGGAAAAGCTGGTACTCGGAGATGATCTCTGTTGCAATTCAGCAAGGTTCAGTAACTTTCGTGCACCACAACCTAGAGTTGCACATGGTTAGCCGATCACAAGGGACACTAAGACGGAATCACCAACATCTCATGCCCATACCAGAGTCTCAAGGTGAAAAGCAATAAGAGCTCCAGCCAGAAATGGACACTCCTGCAAAGGCAGGTCCAGAGTTCAGCTGGCATAATAAGAATGCGGTTAGGCCGAGGAGAGACCACAAGGATTGAATCTGTAGAATCTGTAAAATGCCCAGAGTCAAGAAGGACTTGTGTATTGCAAATGTTTTATGTGTATTTGTACCTGAATGCATAAAGGTAACTGAAACAAGAGCGAAGCCACAGAAAAGGGAGCTTCGAATGCAAAGTAAGGGGAAATGTGGTGTAACACTACTGGCGGGACATTGAGCGAGCCTATGGCGTCACAGGGCGGGACTTCAACATCCGGAAGAGTTATGCATCTGGTGAGTTTGGGAGCAGCAGGCAATACTTATGTATATAGTTGTTCACCAAAGGCATGTTATGAATGCAACTCCAGGCTCAAGATAGTTTTTATTACAAGTGTGTTTGAACCCAACATGACAAGTGGCACTTGCATCCACAGTGATGAATAGTTTTTAGAGGCTGGTGTTGAAGCTTATCAGCTCCTACCTGAGCAGTGATATGAATCTGTTCCAGCAGAGGGGATGTTTAGAGTTATTATCCCTCCTCTCTTTGAGCAAGAAATGCTATGAAGCCAATATATGCTGAATCAACTATAAACATGAAAACGACTGTGGAAAATTAGAACACTAAAATCAAAATTTTAATTGATCCTATCCAACATTGTTAAATTAGCACTAACAGATCTTAGCAGACACTGTATTTCAACTCACTGATGTTCAGACACATGGAAGTGTGTGGCAAGGACAGAATTCCATTTTAACATTACCGACAAAGAAGAAAGGAACAAAGTGGCCAAAACTTTTATTGATAGTTTCTTAAATTAATGCCCCAGAAGAAGTAATAATATTCTCAATTTTCTGACATCATTCACCAATTTTGAGCAAGAAATAGTTTGATTAAATTCATGAAGGCCATGAACTGACATTTCCTGAACTTCGCATTCAATTCACCTGCTTCCTTCCAAATACTCCACAGGTTAAGCGAGCACTTAAATTTTTCCTATCCTCCGATTCATGTAGGAAGACATGGTATTTCAGATAAAAAGTGGAGGAAGGTAAAAATAATGAATCAATTATTTTCAATTAGTTTCAAGGACATTGCTGAAAAAAAATTAAATTCCAGATCAACATAATTAGTCACATTTAAATTCTACACATGGCAAGATATAATTTAAAATAGTGTCTCCAAATCAACATCCAGACCCTCTGCTTACAAATCCTGTAAATGAATTACTATGCCTCAATAATCACCAGTCACATCAAGTGAACTTAGTCTTTTCTTGGAGTGTCGGAGGATGAGTGATGAAGAAAGGCATTGATCTTGTGGATGGCCAGAGGCTTTCTCCTCCCCACCAAGGCTGAAATGGCAAACGTGAGGAGACATAGTTTTAAAGGTGGTTAGAAGTACAAGAGGTCGCTTTTTTTCCCACACAGAGAGCTCCCCCGTACTTCAGTTTAAACATATAAATTACCATGATTCATCTGGAATTTTATCTCTGACAAGTGTGAGGTGAACTTTGATAGGTTAATCCAAGGCATGAATCACACAGTGAATGGCAGTGCCCTGGACAGCGCTGTTCAACAGCAGAGACTTAGGGATAGATACATAGTTCAATGAGTGTGATGTCTCAAATCAACAAGATGGTGAAGAAGGCATGTCTTCATAAAACTATCCCTTTCAAAAAGAACACTGGATGATATGCAAACTAATTTAAGTATATTATAGTGATTGTCAAATACAAAATATATTTGTTATTTTTAAGATGGAAAAACATGCTAATAAAACTTTCTTCTACAATATTAACTCTGATTATCCAAACGGTTGGGACCGGGCCTATTTTGGATAAACGTTTTTTCAAAGAATTAGTAATTTTCTAAAACAGCCCAGTAGCACCAGCAAATCACTTGTAACAATGTTTAAACAACAACAAACAACAAGATAAGGCTTTTTAACCATTAAAATATTTAATTCTCATCAAAAAATGTCAGCCACCGCAGATCACCGATACCACCCCACCAAAGCCCCACTTGTGCCGAGAGCCCAAGGAGCCTAAGGTCTGCTGCTGCCTGTCACCGAGATACCGATGCCCCCGGTCAGTTTGGCTCTGAAAAAATTTTGGACAAAAGAGGATTTCTGATTTGTTTCAGAGAATCGATTTCAAATAATCGGAGTTGTACTGTATTTATTGCTCGTTTTAAAGAAACCCAAATTAATGCAGCATTATTCAGGGTATAATCAGTACATTTCTAATTTACAGTAACTACCACTTAATTATGTTTTGTTGATGGTCTGAAAATATTAACAAAATACATATTCATTTCCAGCTGAAGAAGTGCTTTTATTATGGCTTAACAAACATACCACAAACTTTAACCAAATGTAGTAATCAACCACAACCATTCAAACTCACAAGGTTGTTATGCACAAATAAATCTGCTCCACTGCTTCAGCATAACAGGGAAAATGAATTTTTTAATCCCACTTTGGCTTCATTTGATTCAAGTTAAGCAACGCAGTGGAATAACATGCTCTTTGAATCAAATCAACCAACATTTTTGAAGATTATGTTGTTAGTTCTACTGCATTATCTTGACCCTTTCATCTGAATAGTTTTAGGACTGCAAAAATATTACAAACAGAAGCATACAATGATATTTTTTGCTTCATTGCAGGTAGGTAGATCAAGTCATACAGAAATGGAATTAAACTCCTTTTTTCTGAAGGGAAAAATATCAAGCAACATGAGCATTTACAATGGCATTCTAATGTAGGGCTTGGTTTATAGAATAGCTTAGTTCAGCTAGATGGCAATTATTCTAATCCTCTCAACAATAAGCAGAACAGACTGCTTTTTTCAGCATTCAGATTTAGTACACATATTGTATTCCATGTGAAAATGCATTTATGTAACCCAAACAAGGGTATTTTTTCACTTTTTTCCGATAAAAAAAATTCATAGATGCTGCCTGATTGGTACCTGTTCCTGCACTACATTTATTTTACATTTCTAGCATTGGCAGCATTTTGATTTTTTTTTAAATCACAGCATCTGCTCACTTTAATAATTCGCAACAGATCAAGATACGATTTTATCCCCTTTCCAAAAATGAACATCTTTGTTCCAAATCAAGTATACTTGTAATTTTCTAAATTCCATTATTTTGTGTAAAAGTAGAGAATGCATTTTATGTTTCCAGCAAAATATTATTTTTAAAACACACCTTTTAAATCTAATGCACAGAATATTGTACAAAATGTTTCTTATAAAAATACGTGCATTTTCCTATTGATAGTAAAAGGCTAGTACTTGTAATGTCAATTTCTTTATGAATTTAGCAGTCTCCATTTTCTATACTCAAGTAGCATATCACAAGACCATTAACAGAATTGAATCCTTAAATATCAAGAATATTTTAATCTGGATCTTAAAGAACATTCTTACAAATGAAGCAACATGTGGATCCGCAGGGGTCATCTATGGCATCACAGAGATCACCTTGTTGAGCACCTCGACTCTGACCACTGCAATAGGGGATCTCCCATGACAACCCATTTCAATTCCTCACCCCATTTCCAATACTGACATCCCTGTCCATGGTCTCAGTCCATGGCACCGCCAGACTGAGACTACCAGAAATTGGAGGAGGAACAACACCTCATTTTCTCTCTGGGTAACCCCCAACCAAATGGCATTAACATTGATTTCTGTGGTTTCCCTTAGACACACCACCCCCTCCCCCCTACACAAACTACCATCTCTCCCCTTCCCCTATGTCTCTTTTCCTATAGCTCTCTCTCTCTCTCTCTTTCCCTCCAGCTCTGCATGCACAGAGCCACTTCCCCTCTCCCAATCAATTCTCACCTTTCCTCTCCTGTCCTATCCATGTCCAATTGTTGCTTTTTGCCTGTTGGCCTGTGCTCCTCCCCATTCCCTTTCTTTCTCCCTCCCCCATCCCTTTTATTCAGGCACCTGCCTGCTTTTTGCTCATAACTTGAACATCTTAAGGGCTCAGGCCCGAAACCTTGGTTATATATTTTTCCCTTCTGTGGATGCTGCGACACCTGCTGAGTTCATTCAGCATTTTTGTGTTTTTACTTCTTAGATAACTTTTTGTCTCCCAATTAACTCCAAGGGTTAAATCTTAGCAAACTCTAAAATTGCTTCCCACTTCCAAACAAAATAGTTAAGTTAATCAGAGGCTATTGGACTTAGTTTAACTCCTCCCCTTTCAGACTATTGTAGTGATGTGACAAGACATACCAACTACTCACTAACTTGATCTTAACCTGTTCCTACCTGTGACTTATTCCACTACAGATAAAAACAGCAAGGAATATAAAAACATCACTTTCAAAGTCCTTTATAAATCACAATCAATTATAACTTAGGTAATTGCTTTACTGTGACTTGGTCAAAAAATCTTTCCCTTGCAGATACATCATCAGCACAAGGATTGTGGTGGTTAAAAAATGTTTACTGTGTTTTTTTATATATTTTGTGATTGTTTACTTTCATATCTAACTTTCCTTTCTTTATTGCTTGCTTAGGAATTCTTTTCCCAATCTTGCAGTTTGTCTGCATGAGCTGTTAATTTATATAGAACCATAGATAAACAGGCCCTTTCAGCCCTTCTACTCAGTGCTGAACCTTTTTTTTTGCCTAGTCCCACTGATCTGCACCCAGTCCATAGCCCTCCATATATCCTTTGTAACCAAGCCTGGCTCTCCTTAACCTTCTTGTTCTTGTTTTTAACTGGAATAAAGTTTTGTTGAGCACTGTGAAAAATCTCTTTTAAAGTCTTCTACTGTCCCATCATAAAACCTGTGCACCCAGTCTACTTTGGTCAATTCCTCCCTCATTTCAAGCAGTCTTCCTTGTTTAGTATAATACACAGGTTATAGATTGTACTATTGCATCCATTGTATGAGGAATTCAGTCATACTGTGATCACTCTTTCAGCACAATTTCCCACTGCACCTGCAGAATTTCCACCAGCCCAACCAATAATGAATTTTGGAACATTCTGATGGTTCAGTAAACATGTAAAACCAATTACAAAATTCAGCAAACAGGTAAAACCCCACAAGTTACATCTTTAGTCTTACTCTGCAGATATGTTTTACGCCTGCATCTCCATTCGTCAAAATGGCTGACATTTGTCATTAGTATGGGAATTACTCCAGAAAAATACAAGTCTAAAGATGCAACCATCAATGCATTATTAAATTTATACATTTCTCTTTCCCTACGACAGCTCCAAAATCCTTACGAGAGCTATGAAATATTTATTGTGAACACATATCTTTTACAAGTATTCTTTGGCTTGGCTTCGCGGACGAAGATTTATGGATGGGGGGTAAAAGACCACGTCAGCTGCAGGCTCGTTTGTGGCTGACAAGTCCGATGTGGGACAGGCAGACACGGTTGCAGCGGCTGCAGGGGAAAATTGGTTGGTTGGGGTTGGGTGTTGGGTTTTTCCTCCTTTGCCTTTTGTCAGTGAGGTGGGCTCTGCGGTCTTCTTCAAAGGAGGTTGCTGCCCGCCAAACTGTGAGGCGCCAAGATGCACGGTTTGAGGCGAGATCAGCCCACTGGCGGTGGTCAATGTGGCAGGCACCAAGAGATTTCTTTAGGCAGTCCTTGTACCTTTTCTTTGGTGCACCTCTGTCACGGTGGCCAGTGGAGAGCTCGCCATATAACACGATCTTGGGAAGGTGATGGTCCTCCATTCTGGAGACGTGACCCATCCAGCGCAGCTGGATCTTCAGCAGCGTGGACTCGATGCTGTCGACCTCTGCCATCTCGAGTACTTCGACGTTAGGGATGAAAGCGCTCCAATGGATGTTGAGGATGGAGCGGAGACAACGCTGGTGGAAGCATTCTAGGAGCCGTAGGTGATGCCGGTAGAGGACCCATGATTCGGAGCCGAACAGGAGTGTGGGTATGACAACAGCTCTGTATACGCTTATCTTTGTGAGGTTTTTCAGTTGGTTGTTTTTCCAGACTCTTTTGTGTAGTCTTCCAAAGGCGCTATTTGCCTTGGCGAGTCTGTTGTCTATCTCATTGTCGATCCTTGCATCTGATGAAATGGTGCAGCCGAGATAGGTGAACTGGTTGACCATTTTGAGTTTTGTGTGCCCGATGGAGATGTGGGGGGGCTGGTAGTCATGGTGGGGAGCTGGCTGATGGAGGACCTCAGTTTTCTTCAGGCTGACTTCCAGGCCAAACATTTTGGCAGTTTCCGCAAAACAGGACGTCAAGTGCTGAAGAGCTGGCTCTGAATGGGCAACTAAAGCGGCATCGTCTGCAAAGAGTAGTTCACGGACAAGTTTCTCTTGTGTCTTGGTGTGAGCTTGCAGGAAAGGGCTTTGGCAAATACTAGAGCGCATCGGATGTCCTCCAAAGTTCCTCAACATGATTATCCAACTGCACGAAAACCAACAAGGTCGGGTCAGATACAGCAATGAGCTCTCTGAACCCTTCTCCATTAACAATGGCGTGAAGCAAGGCTGTGTTCTCGCACCAACCCTCTTTTCAATCTTCTTCAGCATGATGCTGAACCAAGCCATGAAAGACCCCAACAATGAAGATGCTGTTACAAGTATAGTTACAGGTCTTTCCCCCCCTCCCCCACCCCCCAAATACAAAATTAAAGATAATGCAAAGATTTTTTTTTATAAAATAAATTATTCCCATGTGGTGGTCAGAATGTAATTAATTTTTGGTTCTTGAATATTTGTGCATAATCATTGAATACTTATGTACCATATTAACAATACCGTATCAAGTTAAGTAACATAAAAATAAACCACATCCCATTATCATCCATTTAAAAGTCTGAATCACACAGAATATGCAACTATCTGCCAATAATGTAAAAAAAAATCCAAAAAAAAATCAGCAGACCACTTTAAATAGGGGAAAATTGTAAACCTCTACATTTGTACTTTGACAATTTCTACTACATTGCAAAAATAGTGTTTGCAGTTTAATATTTGCAGAGCATTTGTGACATATTCAGATTCTTTTTAAAAGGTTCAATCTTTTTATTGATCTTTTATCATTTATTAGTTTGCAAAATTAGAAAATCAACTGCATCCATGTGAACTGTTAACTGAAACCAACTTTGATGATCCTTTAGATTATCATGATCAAAGCTGACTGTATATTCCCTTCTTCCCACATGCCAAATAATTGAGCATCAAATAAATCACTGTACTCCAAAATCAAATGATACATCTCCAAGATTTAGCATCTCTGATTATTGAGCAAAGTTAGCCAATCTTAATCATGGGAAGCAATGTTTGTAATAGTCTCATCCCATTTGCTGCTCTAAAATTCAGCTAAGACTTTGCAACCTTCATATTCCCACAGTCTTCCAACACCCATAATCTACAAATGTGAAATAGATTGCAAATCTTCCAGAATTAATCTAGAATCTTCAGTAATTTACAATAATTTTTGTCCAGGAACACAGGTAGGAATAACCAATGAAAAAGGACATTCGGGCACGAGCGAGTCATTTAGCATCCCTCTTTATCCAAAGTTCTAGCTCGTCCCCAAAACACTTTTTTCCTTCCACGAGTTGCATCATATTCTCCCAAACTCAAATGACCAGCTTTGTATTCCGACATTAATTCATACACATCAAGAAATTTTAAACATCTAATTACCTTTAATCACACAGTGAACAGAATACCAACAATCTACTAATTAAATGATTTTATTTAAAATTTAATTTACACATGCAGCACAGTTACAGGCCCTTCTGGCCCATGCTGCCTGAATAAACCAATTCACCTACCAACTCCATGTTCTGAACAGTGGGAAGAAATCAAAGCACCTAGAGGAAATCCATGCAGACACAGAGAGAACCACTTCCTCCTTATAGAGAGTGCTGTGTCATTGCTTTGGTAATTGTTTTCATTTTTAAATTTTAAAAAAGTTTCCTTTGTATATGCAATAAATCACTGCTTCTGAATATACAGGAACATGCTTTAGCTGTTTTTACTATCAGATTTGTGGCTTTAGCTTAATCTATTCCTCTGTCCTCTCTACACCCTTCTCAAAACTACAAATCCGCACAGCACTGAGGCTTCAGTAGGAAGTTGTCAAAGGGGATCCATACAAGGTAGACACAGAATGCTCACTCATAACATAACTGGTTTCTCATTAATAGAAGTAAAGGTATATTGGGCAGTAAGATCAGGTACAAAATTATCTAAGATCTTGTTAAATTGCATTGCAGGCCTACTCCAACTTCTATTTTGCATGATTTAAGAAGGGCTACTTTTGGAAGGCAAGCAGCGCTATTCTTCGATGGAATCACTAGATGGGCAGAAAATATAGCTAAAAGAACAATGAGCTAACACTGAGTTATATTTTGTACTTCTTAAAAACAGCTTCATCAACTTTCATCATTCTGATATTTTTTACTCAATCATCTGCCATCCATTCATTTGAGGGCCGGGAGCTGCAGGAATATAGTGAGATTTTAAAAATGAGAATGTAAGGTTGTGGCTACTTGAAACAAACCAGCAGCCATGTGTGCAGGGTACTCCCCACTCCAAATGAATGCTGTGTTCTTAAAAAAAATGCAAAACACAACTTCTATTTTGACCTGCCAAATATTTAAGGATATTCGGACAATATTGGTGTAGGAAAGACCAAACACTTGAAGAATTACAATTTTGAAATTTGCAAATTCTATTTTCAGTTACATAGACAGTGTAAGGAAATACATTGTTCTGGGTTCATCTTCATAAATGTAGCAAATGTGCTCAAAAGCATGAAGTTACCACTTTAGCAGTTGAAATACTGTGTGCAATGTCTTTATTAAGTAGTACTATTAACTCTATAAATCTCCAAACCTTCATAAAATAATTTCAGAATATACCATATATCTCAAATGCTTGCTCAAAAGGTTGGGAGCCACTAACTAGACAGTTAGGATATTATTAATTTTTCATGGATTTTTGCCACTCTGCATGAAACATATGAATAAACTTACATTTGCAGCTCCTTTGAATGTGGCCTCTACTTCTCTAAGCCACAGTGTAATATAACTACTGTTTGCACAAACCATGCATGGATTAGCTACATCCATCCTTTCAATTTCATCAACTGCAAAGTTAAATAAAAAACAAACTATTAAACTAATTTAAATTTTTTAATGTAAATCACAAAATTCTGTAGACACTATGGTTGAAGTAAAAAACACACAATGCTGGAAAGCTCAGCAGGTCAGTGTCTTTTATGTAACAAAGGTAAAAATACATAACCGAAGTTTTGGGTGGGATTGTACATAAGACCATGAACAGACATGTAAGTGGGAGAGTGTGACTTGGAATTGAAGTGGTTGGCCACTGGGAAGTCACTGGGGTTGCAAACGGATTGGAGGTGCTGAGCGAAGCAATCTCCCAGTCTGCCACCGGTCTCTCTGATGTAGAGAGTGCCACAAAGGATGCAGCGGATGCATTAAATAAGTCCTCTGGATGTACAAGTGGTTTTGCTTCACTTGAAACACCTGTTTGGGGGCCCCAGACTGTGGTGAGGGAGGAGATGTGGGTGCAAGAGTTGCACCTCCTGCAGGCACAGGGGAAAGTACCTGGGGTACGATGGGTAGGGAGGGATGAGTGCACGAGAGAATCGTGGAGGAAGTGGTCCATGCAGATGGCCGAGAGGGGAGAAGGAGGAAAAATGTGTCTGGTGGTGGGGTGGTAGGTGAGGATGGGGGGATTGTGTCTGGGAGCAGGGGGGCTGTGGTGGAACACAGCATGGCATTCATAACATTACCATGTTGTATAGGTTGGCCTGACTCTGACCCTGTAACTCCTCCCCGTAAGATTCCCCGATAAAGGCAGTGTCACCCTAGTCTCTTCCTTTCATACCAGCCTTGGAACCAGGCCAGCAGTATATGAAGACATGCCTGTCATTTCAGGTTATTAAAGCCATTAATCACTCACTTTGAGTCTGCTTGTGGTTATTGATTGTGTATCTATTTAATAACCTGACTAATCTGCCATGGACAAGGCGATTTGTGCAGAGAAGCTGGAGACCGATTCCAGGGAACCAGAGGCCTCCGTCAAGTTCGACATGTGGCCACACTGCCTGAATGCTTACATGAAGTGCAAACAGATCACAAACAACATAGATAAGTGCAATCTACTCATCGGTCGGCCACCAAGCTTATCAAAAAACCCATGATTGAGACAATTACGACAATGTCATGGTCCTATTGTGGCATCAGTACAGTGCCTGCATGAACTCCATGAACAGTCGTTATCTTCTGGTCACCCAACACCAGACTTCCAGTGAGTTTCTTGATGACTTTGTGAGGGCCATGTGGGAATTTGGACAAGCATGTGGGTGTGGAGATGTGACGGCTGCCGACAACTAAGAAGAACTCATCCGCGATGGGTTAGTGGCCAATTTTCATTCAAACCATATCTGAGAGATGCCTGGAGGGCAATAGGACCCTACAGGAAGTTATGCATCTGGCGCGATCGTGAAAGGACCAAAAAATGCAGAGGCTTACTCCATAAGCATCACAGCCACCAGGTGGGAAGCATAGGCACCGCCATTTTGCGACTCTGGATCCCTAACAGCTGCTGCCGCCACTGAGCCTATGGAGTGCAATTACTGTGGCCAGTCTAAGTAACCTTCAAAGAACTGTCCAGCCCAAAGCACGACCTGCTCGAACCTTCCTCTAGCAGCACTGAGAGCCAGCCATAACCCTCATCGCCATCTTGGAATGACTAACTTCCAGTGTAATTTCCAGCTGCAGAGCCAAAAGGCGGGAAAAGAAGACGACGTGGGTCGACGTTACTTCCAGACCCTGCCGCGTGCAATCCATGGGGGTGGCTATCTTCAAGATCTCTAGGGTGGCCATCTTGGTGGTGGTGCTGCCACATTACAGCACCAGCGACCTGGAGAATGAACTAACTCTGGCCTCAATTGGTCTGGTCCAGAACAGGCCACACCAACTGGCGTGATCCATGATAGGCATCACGGACTGCCTATTCGACATGGGGAGGACTGAAAGTTTGATACACCCAGGCACTGTACGACGCCATTCCCTCACAGTGTCCCCTGCAAAGTGTAAAGTATCATTGGCGTCAAAATCCCACTCCACTGAAATCCATGGGTGCTGCACGGTGACCCTAAATGTGAAGGGCACGAAGTATTAAAAACTTCAAACTTCTCATCATACCCCATCTCTGCATGCCAGTCATACTGGGGCTGGACTCCAATGCCAGCTAAAGAGCTTACTGATGCAGTTTGATGGGTCCCATCCTCCCCTCATGGTCTGAAACAACCAATTCCTGGATAGCCCGCCCATCTCTCTGAACACAGCCAATCAGACACCAGAATTCCATTTAGATCTGCAATCTCGCCACATTCCAAGTCCCTTCACCCCCCGTGCCCAGCCTCCCCCTCACCGTTCGAAAATTTCACCCCTAACTGCAAACCGGTCGCCACAAAAAGTAGGCAATACAGCCCCAGGGATAGAAAATTTATAAAAGCAGAAGTAAAGCAACTGCTAGATGAAGGGACCAGCATCAGCCCTGGTAGAGCACAAGTGATGGTGATTAAGAGTAGGGAGAAACACCAGATGGTCATCGATTACAGCCAGACCATCAACTGGTTCACCTTTTTTGACGCCTGAGAATGTCCAGTACCTGGTCTTCTCCACCATCAACCTCAAGTCTGTGTATCATCAATTTCTGACCTGCTCGGAGAACTGCCCCTATACAATGTTTGAGGCAGATGCCACCTCTACCATTTCCTTCGGATCCTATTCGGCCTCATAAATGGACTATCCATGTTCCGGAGGGAGATGGACCACATGGTGGACGACTATAAACCAGTGGTTCTCAACCTTTTTCTTTCCACTCAGATACCACTTTAAGTATTTCCTATGATATAGGTGCTCTGTGAGAGATTGCTTAAGGTGGTATGTAGGTGGAAAGCGAACATTTCCAAACCAATGTTTATATCGTACCTAATTGACTCGTTACACACAATGACAATTTTTCTCAAGCAAACTATTTCAGTAACAATTAGGTCCAGAGCAGTGATTCTCAACCCACTCACATACCTCCTTAAGCAATCCCTTCCTAATCACAGAGCACCAATGGCATAGGAAATACTTAAAGTGGTAAGTGAGAAGAAAGAAAAAGGTTGAGAACAACTACTATAAACTGAAAGAAACATTTCCATATTTGGTCAACATCACCATCTGAGGCCATAACCAGAAGGAACACGATGCGAACCTGTGGAAATTCCTCACCACGGCAAAAGACCTGAACTTGACATATAACCAGAAATAATGCATGTTCTGCACTTCATGTCTGGTGATATTAGGATATGTGGTGGAGGATGGCATCATTGCCCCTAATCCAGACTGTATGCACCCCCTACTGGACTCCCACTGCCCTAAAACCTCAAGGACTTGAAAAGGTGCCTGGGGTTCTTTTTGTATTACGCCCATTGGGTCCTGTGATGAGCCCATTGCTTTTAATTATCTTTAAACTTGAAAATAGGATCTTACTCTAACTTATTACTATTAACTTAACCCCCTTCTAATTCTAAGCACACATGTATGTAATGTGTGTGTAAATTCAGAAAAGTTCTTTGATTCACAGTCCAATCTCACTTCTCACTCCTCCAAGTTCACCAGTATCAAGCAATTCTTATACTAAGCACAGAATTTAACATTTATAAATCATCACCAGGCTTTGGTGCTTGAAAGGTAAATGGTTACTGCTCAGTTGTCGGTTTTCAGAGAGAGATTTGTTGTTCATTGAACACAAACTGATTCCTTCCGATCAATCACTTCAGTGTTTTGCTGAAGAAATTTGCTCCATCGGGGTTTTCTAGATGATAACTTCTTTCCTCCAGGTCACCACAGAGTTCCTCTTTGTTTACCTTATTTCAAGTGAAACATTATACAGCCAACCACCTCCTCTTGTATGGACCACAAAGGCTTTGAACAGGCTGAACTAAGAACTCACAACCCATCTTCAAAATGGGGTTTCAAACAAGCTTGCCATGCTCCAGTCCCAGCTGGAGCTGCTGATGAACTGTAGAACAGAATTCTCTGTGTCTCTCTCTCTCCCAGAGAAAACCACATGACCCTCCTCGAATATCAAACTGCATTCAGACAGACTGTGGCTTTGGACCCAATCGTCTGAGTCCTTCATCTGTTGCTTTCCAAAACAATAATCCATTATTCCACAGCATGTCCAATTAATACCTACTTGTGAAGACCTTTATCAAAGCAGTTTACCAGGTGATGCCGGTAGAGGACACATGATTCGGATCCGAACAGGAGTGTGGGTATGACAACGGCTCTGTATACGCTTATCTTTGTGAGGTTTTTAAGTTGGTTGTTTTTCCAGACTCTTTTGTGTAGTCTTCCAAAGGCGCTATTTGCCTTGGCGAGTCTGTTGTCTATCTCGTTGTCGATCCTTGCATCTGATGAAATGGAGCAGCCGAGATAGGTAAACTGGTTGACCGTTTTGAGTTTTGTGTGCCCGATGGAGATGTGGGGGGGCTGGTAGTCATGGTGGGGAGCTGGCTGATGGAGGACCTCAGTTTTCTTCAGGCTGACTTCCAGGCCAGACATTTTGGCAGTTTCCGCAAAACAGGACGTCACGCGCTGAAGAGCTGGCTCTGAATGGGCAACTAAAGCAGCATCGTCTGCAAAGAGTAGTTCACGGATAAGTTGCTCTTGTGTCTTGGTGTGAACTTGCAGGCGCCTCAAAATGAAGAGACTGCCATCCGTGCGGTACCGGATGTAAACAGCGTCTTCATTGTTGAGGTCTTTCATGGCTTGGTTCAGCATCATGCTGAAGAAAATTGAAAAGAGGGTTGGTGCTTCACGTCATTGTTAATGGAGAAGGGTTCAGAGAGCTCATTGCTGTATCTGACCCGACCTTGTTGGTTTTCGTGCAGTTGAATAACCATGTTGAGGAACTTTGGGGGGCATCCGATGCGCTCTAGTATTTGCCAAAGCCCATTCCTGCTCACGGTGTCGAAGCTTTGGTGAGGTCAACAAAGGTGATGTAGAGTCCTTTGTTTTGTTCTCTGCACTTTTCTTGGAGCTGTCTGAGGGCAAAGACCATGTCAGTAGTTCCTCTGTTTGCGCGAAAGTCGCACTGTGATTCTGGGAGAACATTCTCGGCGACACTAGGCATTATTCTATTTAGGAGAATCCTAGCGAAGATTTTGCCTGCAATGGAGAGCAGCGTGATTCCCCTGTAGTTTGAGAATTCCATACCATTCCATAAATTAGTCTAATGAATCTTGGTTACATTCACTCAATGAGAAATGTTACCATTTTTGGGTAAGATTGAAACTATGCACAATAATCCAAGTGTGCCCTCTTCTAAGAACGACATAATTTCAATAGGATCCTTTCAAAGTTGAAGTAGACATACTATTAGCCCTCCTACAAGCTTGCTGTATATGGATGTTAGGTTACAACAACTTGACTACAGGTTCTTTGAACATCAACATTTCTTTGTCACCATTTTAACAATATTTTTCTTTCCTATTTTATGTACCAAAGTGGATGATCTCTCATTTGTTCTACATTATATTCCATCCATCATGTCCTTAACTATTCACTTAGCTTTCTACATCCTCTTCAAATCTCTTTACATCTTCTTTATGACATACACTAAATCTAAAAACACATAATGCTGGAGAAATTCAGGTCAAACAGTGTCCTTTATATAGCAAAGGTAAAAAAAAAATACATAAGCGGCGCTTCGGGCTTGAGCCCTTCATCAAGATACAGCTGTCTGAGCAAGAGTAAGGGGGAGGTGTGGTCACAAAGGCAGGAGGTGATAGATGGAGAAGGGAGGGAGGGGACAGCAGCGTTCAAGGGGAGGAGGTAATGGCAAGGTGAAAGGAGGTGAAAGGGAGGAAGGAGAACTGGAAAGAGGAAAGGAAGGTGGGAGGGTGTGGTGCGCTGTTAGACAGAATCAGACACATACAAGGTAAAGACTGTACAACAGGCTTTAATCCACAAAGACTTCCACGGAGCCAGGCTGGCTGTAGCTGCAGTAACTCTGAGAGAGACTTCGGAGGCCGGCGCAGGCTTATATCCCGGAGGGTGATTGACACCCAAATGGGTAGGGCTTGATCCATTCAGGTCGACTGATTGACAGCCGGCCAGGTGTAGTCCTGTCCCCCTTACTCTCCTGCAGGTACAAAGGTTGCCCCCTGCAGTAGGCTGGCGATGTACCACCACAGAGGGGGAAAGAGGAGAGCAGGTTAGCAGAAACCGGAAAAGTTGATGTTAATGCCATCTGGTTGGAGAGTGTCCAGACAGAAAATCAGGTGTTCCTCCTCCAATTTGCAAGAGGTCTTATACAAGGCCATGGACAGACATGTGTATAGAAGTGTGACACATAACTGAAATGGGTGGCTACTGGGAGGTCTTTGTCTATGTAAGAGACAGAGCAAAGGTGCTCAGTGAAGCAATCTCCCAATCTGCACCCAGTCTCTCCGATGTAGAGATGGCCACAAAGGGAGCAGTGGATACAGTAAATTCTTCCCACTGCCTACTTCCCTTCCCCTTTCCAGTTCTCCTCCCTCTCTTCAGCTAACTATCCCTCCTCCCCTTGATTGCTGCTGTCTCCTTCCTCCCTTCTCCACCTATCACCTCCTGCCTTTGTGACCAGACCTCTCCCCTTACTCTTTTGCTCGGACGCCAGCCAACATATTTCCATACCTTGATGAAAGCCCAAAATGTTCTTTTAGTATTTTTACTTTCCTATAAAAAGGAGACTGTTTGACCTGCCAAGTTTCTCTAGCATTATGTGTTTTTACTTCAACCACGGTGTTTATCGATTTTCATGCTTTACTACACACTAAATCTAGTTTTGTATCATCAAAAATCTTGGAAAAAGAGCATTGAAAAAAAAATGGTGACAGTAATGACAAGAATGAATACTATAAGAGTCTAAATAAAAACTGGCAGATTACCCTTAATCATCTTTAAAGTGTTGAAATCAGGTTCACATGATATGCTTTTGAACACTTTAGAAATAAATGTTAGCAAAAACCAATTTGCCTCAAAGTGATTGTTGTGATTTAGCTCCCACTTAATTATCATTAATTATTCCTGGAATAACCCGGAATAATTAATGAAAGGAAACTTTAGCCCCTTTTTCACTGGCATCTTATTCCAGGAATTAACTGGAAAAGAGCCAAGTGGAAAAAGAAAACAGTCAAATGACCTCATTTCACACTGGGGACTAACTATCTCAACCCTGACTCATATTCCCAGTGTCAGCTGATGCTGGCATGCTGATAAAACCAGTGGAAAAGGGACAGCAGAAAGTCGCCTGTATCTGATCCCCGGGGATAAATTATGCTCTGGTTAAGAGTAGCCCAGTGGAAACGGCACAAATGGCTTCCTATCCCAGGACACTGCACAGCCAATTAACTGGGATGCCAGTGGAAAAGGGACATTTGTTAACATTGCAGAGTGGAGTGTGACAGCTTCTCCTAAATGGAGGATGAGTGCCAGCATAGGGAGTAGATCGAACTGATACTGCATGTGCAGTAAAAATAACTAGACCAGCAGACAGGATAGAATCCAAGCACAATCAGATGATGGCTCATTTGCTGCCATTTTCATGGGCAAACATTGAACTGGACTGTGAAACAATGTAATAAATCTTATAGGATTGTGTTTGATTGCTCATTGTACCATTTACTTGAGTAATACAATAAATATAAAGGAACAGATGGAGAAAATTTGAAGAAACAGTTGGGGAAAAATAGCTCAGCGTGATGGTGCTTGATATTCTGCTACCGACCTAGACAGACTGTAGTCTTTCTGTTAGGAAGTCCAGGATCCAGAGTAAGAAAAACATTGCCTCAAGATCCAAGGTAGTAGGATCCCTCACTTATTAGGCTAACAGTTGGAGATAAATAAATTCAAGCCAAGTCTAGTTTATTATCATCTGATTGTACAAATACAACCCAACAAAACCATGTTCTCCATTCCTCGGTGCAAAAACTTGTAGACATACAACCAGGTATAACATATATACAGACAAATAATACATACGCAAGACAAGTATTATATCCATAACAATAAATAAATCTTGTTTTGTTCAAATGAGAGTCTCGGATGGTCAGTGTGACCAGTTCCTTTGGTTGTTCAGCATTCTCACTGCCTGTGGGAAGAAGCTGTTCTTCAGCCTGGTGGTGCTGGCTCTGATAGCCTGTATCTCTTCCCCGACGGGAGCAGCTGAAAGATTTTGCGTGCAGGGTGGAAGAGATCCTCATTGATTTTGTGGGCTCTCTTCAAACCAAGATCCAAGTAGATCACATTGATAGTTGGGGGGGGGGGGGTGCAGGAAGAAGAGAGGCTCCAGTGATGCTCTCTGCCTCTCTTATGGTCCTGTGGATTGAACTCCGAACCATTTCTCTGTAGAAACTGTACCACACAGTGATGCAACCAGTCAATACCCTCTCAAAGGAGCTCCTGTAAAAGCACAATGGTGGCTAGTAGCCTTGCCCACTTCTATCTTCTTAGGAAGTGCAGTCGCTATTGTTCCTTCCTGACAAGTGAGGTGATGTGTATCCATGATAGGTCACTAGTTCAGTGTGTCCATGATAGCCTGTTAGTTAGTTAGCACCAAGGAACTATCCAACTTTCCAGGTTAATCACACATATTAGAAATATATTAATGAAGAACCACAGCAATTGTCTCCACTTAAAATATGTAGCACAGAAATAATGCATTAGGAATTATAATAGCTGTAGACTGACTTTTGCGCTTTTAATACAAAGAAATGGATAAGTGAATTCAAAATTGGACAATATTTCCATTTACAAAGAATCAAAGGAACTTGGTACTCTCTACACTCTTGAGTTGTTGATGTGTAGAGGAGAGTGCTTGTTCCTGGTCCTCCTGAAGACCACAATCTTCTCCTTTGTCCTGTCCATGTTGAGACTCAGGGTGTTATTCTCGCACCAGTTCACAAGATTTTCCACCTCTTCTCTGTAGTGCGACTCATTGTTGTTGCTGATGAGGCCATCTACAGTTGTGTCAACTGCAAACTTGATGACACTGTTGGGAGCTAGATCTTGCGATGCAGTCATGGGTCAGTAGCAAGACCAGGAAAAGACTGAGCACACAGCCCTGAGGTACACCAGAGCTCAGCGTGATGGTGCTTGATATTCTACTACCGACCCAGACAGACTGTGGTCTTTCTGTTAGGAAGTCCAGGATCCAGAGTAAGAAAAACATTGCCTCAGGATCCAAGGTAGTAGGATCCCTCATTTACTACACTAACAGGAATTCAATAACCTCCAAAATAAAATGCCCCTCACTTACTACTCTAACTAGACTTCAATGACCTCCAAAATCTATGTAACCCTCACTCACGACTCTAACTGGACTTTGATGACCTCCAAGATTTCATTACTCTCACTTACTTTTCTTACTGAACTTCAATGATCTCCAAAATCGAAGTACCCCTCTCTTACAACTCTAATGGGACTTAACAGACCTCCAAATTCTAAGTAACCCTAACTTACTACTCTAACAGGACTTCAATGACCAAAATCTAAGTTCCCCTCACTTTCTATTGTAACTGAACTTCAATGACCTCCAAAATCTAAGTACCCCTCACTTACTACTCTAATTGGAATTCAATGTCCTCATCAGAGATGAAGAAGAACTACTTTACCCAGAGAGTGGTGAATCTGTGGAATTCACTGCCCATTGAAGCAGTGAAGGTTATCTCAGTAAATGTAATTAAAACAAAGTTGTATAGATTTTTATATAGTAAGGGAATTAAGGGATATAGGGAAAGGGCAGGTAGGTGGAGATGAGTCTATTATCAGATCAGCCATGATCTCATTGAATGGCGGAGCAGGCTCAACAGGCTGGATGGCCGACTCCTGCTCCTATTTCTATTGTTCTTAAAGGGAAGGAGAAAGTGAAAAAGAGAGAAGAATAACAGAGCCTGAGAGGGAAACAGAAATAAAAATCATTGAAAGTGAGAAGGGAAACGATTAAAACATGTACTGAGAAAAGAGACCCCAACATGAACAAATTGATTTAAAGAAACAAAGAACGAGGACACACAAGTTAAAGAAACAAAGGTAATCAAGACAAAAGTGGAAAAGGCAGGAGTGAAGGGGAATAAAAAAAGTAGAGATGATGGCGACTATTACTCAAGGTTCAACGATTATAGTGATAGTCCAGCAAAAAGGCACGGAGGCTGAAGATCAACCATGGTCTTGATGAACTGAAACTGGCTCAAAATGCTACCTGCCCTAATCGTTCTCCCATTCTTATATTCTTGCATCTAAAGAAGCAGTTCACAGAGACTATAAAATCTCTAAAATCCCAGAAACTTTAAAACCTCTACTTCAGAATGGAGTGTAGGTGGCTAATAAGGGAGAACACCAACAATTCATTTATGTTACACAATTGAAACCTGGGGGACTTTTTGTTCAAGAAATCTGGTGCATTTTAAACTGAAGGAAAAACTTTTACAAAAATAGGATCCAGTTGCAAAGTTTAATGCCAGAGGATGGAAACTATGAGGAAAAAAAATTGTTAAAAAGATGATGCTATGAAAATGAAGTTTCAATCCAATTTGCAACTACACAGGGCATTCTTTCCAGGTTAATCATATGTATTAGAGGGTAGGTGAGATTGGAACGAGGACACACAAGTTAAGGGTTGGGGCAAAAGTTTAGAAGTAACATGAGAGGAAGCTTCTTCATTCAGAGAGTGGTGGCTGAGTGTAATGACCTTCTGGAAGAGGTGGGTGCAGCAAGGTCAATTTTGTCATTTAAGAAAAAGTTGGATAAGTGCACAGATGTGAGGGGATTGGAGGGTGATGGGCATGGTGCAGGTAAGTGGGACAAGAGGAGATCACTTAACTCGGTATTAACTAGAGGGACAATTCCGTACTGCAATTGTTATATGGTTATAAGAAAGAGCCACAGCAATTATCTCAATTTAAAATAAGTAGCACAGAAATAATGCTTTAGGGATTATAATAGCTGTAGAATGACTTTTGCCCTTGCAATACAAAGAAATGGCTAAGTGAATTCAAAATTGGACAATATTTCCATTAACAATTAATCAGTCAATGGAACAGATCTGGATGAGCATGAGGATAAAGGTGACAAAGATGATTGATGAAGGTAGGGCACATGTTGTCTACAAGCATTCAACAACGGTCCTCAGCTTAGTCAAATCCAGAGGATGAAGGTACATGGCATTCAAGGTGACTTGATGGATTGGATTCAAATTTGGCTTGGCTGTAGAAAACAATGAGTAGTTATGGAGGGGTGGAGGTTTGTGATCAGTGCTGGGACTTTTAGAGAATACAGTAAATGTATGTACAGCGAGAGATAGCCCTCTACACCACACATATCAAACTCAGGCCCGCGGGCCAAATTTTGCCCATGATATAATTATATTTGGCCCGCAAGATCATATTAAATATGTATTAGAGCTAGCTCGCTGGCCGCCGCGCCAGTATAGCGCATACACAGCTAATACTACAAATCCCAGAATGCTTTGCAAATGCATTGGTGCCAGCCCGTCAGCTCGATAATCGCCCCCACCTCCTCTGTTTACTTTCATTAGCATCTGCGACCTGTCGCCCAACTCACATGTAATAAACCCCTTACGGAAAATGGCCAAACGAAAGACAGAAAACAGGACCTTTCAAGACAGGTGGGAGGCAAACTCTGACCCCAGAGTTTGATGAACTTGCATCTAAGAAGAGATGCCAAGTATCTGGTTTAGACCCAGGTGCATCAGAGTAAATCACAGTGTATTTTCTTTGGATAACTTTGGACTGTTCATAGTTGAAAGATTGGATTTTCATTAAAGCAAGTTGTTATTTTTTTTGACTTGTTGGCTTGTGAAAAAAAATACATTTAAAAGGAGCTTAAAGGCTATAGAGAAATATTATTTATTGAATATTTTAATTCTCATTTGTTAATGCTTCTTCTGGAAAGAGTTTAACCAAAACTATTATTAAACATTTATTTTAATAAGAAAAAGTTTAACATTACATATGTTGAAAGAAGAGAAAACATGCAGATGTTGTTGAAAATTTTCAATAAATATTTAGTTTGGCCCATGTTTTTAATTTTGGCCCTCTGTGAATTTGAATTTGACACCCCTGCTCTACACCTTCATCTGAATCTTTGCTGATTAATAAGTTGGGGACAACATTAAAATTGGTGGAGTTGTGGCTAGTTGACAAAGGTTGTTACAAAGATAGATCAGGGGGTATATCAGTTTGAAATTTAGGTAGAGAAACAGTGAGATAAGTTTAATCCTGACAAGTGTGAGCCATTGAATTTTGGGAGATCAAATGCCACAGGCAGGTTAGAGAAATGCACAAATCCTTGGGAGCAGAGAGAGGAATTTTGAAGTGCAAATTCATAATTACTCAAATGGGCAACACAAGAGAATAGTGGGGAAGGGAAAATGCACAGCATGCTTACTTTCATTAGTCAGGAAATTGAGTATAAAAGTTAGGAATGTTGCAGCTGTGTAACTCTTTGAGTAGGCCACATTTAGAATATTGTGTGCATCACAGGAGGGATGTGGGAGGTCTGCAGAAAGTACAGAAGTCAGGATATTGCCTTGATTAGCGTATTGGAAACAAAGAAAATGAGGATAAATGGATTGGTTTTCTAGAGTGTCAGAGGCTGATGGGCAATCTTATAGAAGTAATATAGAGGGTAGATCATCAGTTTTTTCCCCAGGGTGGAGCTGTTAAATACTAAAGGACATAGGTTTAAGGGATTTAAAAGAGGTTTACGAGGTGAGTTTTTTTTGTAATGGTGCCTGGAACACTCTTCCAAGGGAAGTGATGAAAACAAATACAATAGCAAAGATTACGAGGCATTTAAACAGGCAATGAATTAAGGGATTTAGATCATGTCTAAGCTGTGAAATTGGTTTAATTTGGCACCATAAGCCAAAGGATTTATTCTTGTGCTCTTCTATTCTTTGTTTTATGGAGGTAGTAAAACTGATTTACCAAGATACAAGTTTATATACATATGGTTGAAAGCAAATGAAATTTGTTTCTTTTGTCAGTTTTCCCTGACTTCATCTGGGTCTGAAAGAGACTTGATGATAGAGATTGATCAACATCATTATATCATACAAGTATCAGGAAAATCAGGTGCACATTGGACTTTTCATTTTATAAACTTTTTACAAACTAGTTGATCAAAAAATAAAATTCCTCATTTGTACAATTATTAACATATGGAATAAAAACCACAGATAAAGAGAGACAACAACTTGGAATTATTTCTTGAAGAATTTAATTCTGCAATGAAGAGACTATGGATTGCTACTAGATGAATGAATTTTGGTTGAATAACCTCCTGATTAAAAATTATCTTGTAACTGTATACACAAGATGATCCATGAAATTGGATACAGGATGAGATCTGATTTACCAACCATTGTGTTGCATAGGATATTCAGATGATGTCATAAAGCAGTCAGCTAAACTATTTATTCCTTTCAAATCCTTGTAATAATTTCAATGCATCTTTGCTGTTGTGAATCCTTCTCAGAATATCAGGTTAGCACATATTACAGTTCAGAATCTCATCACATTTCTCCTCCTTTGCCCATTTTCAAAACTACAAAGGAAACAAGCTTGCTATAAATAAAGAAACTGGTTGGTGTGACTTACTGACAAAAGAGCTTCTGCAAAAGAATATTTTTCAGAATTAAAACCAAGCTCACTTTGATAGGTTTGGGCATTATAGCTGTACTTAATTACTGTTGTTCAAGCTTTTAATTACAGAAAGCCTGCATATTGTCGTACAAGTGTGGCATGCTTACTGTAGTGGTTAACACAATGTTGTTATTGTACCAGTGACCTGTCTCTGTCTGTATGTTCTTCCTGTGTTTTCATGGGTTCCCTCTGGGTGCTCCAGTTTCCTCCCACCTTTCAAAATGTACAGGAGTTGTAGGTCAATTGGGTGTAATTGAGCAGCATGGGCTCATGAGCTGGAAGGGCTGTTGTCATGCTGTAAGTTTGAAAAGGTCTATGTACTCTATTTCAACAGGAGGGGGAAAATTACATGATGCACAATGAATAACCACAAGCAGAATCTAAGCAAGTGATTAACAGCTTTAATAACGTGAAACAATAGGCATGTCTTCACTTGCTGCTGGCCTGGTTTCAAGGCTGGTATGAAGGTGAGAGGCTAAGGTGACTCAGCCTTTATTGGTGAATCTTACGGAGAGGAGTTACAGGGTCAAAGGTGGGCCAACATGTACGGTATTGTAATATTATGCATGCAATGCCATGCTCCAGCATATTCACCCCTTCTTTTTAGATAGAGTCCAGCAGTGTGAAGTGAGACAGAGTCTATCAATACAAGTCATGTAGTCTTTTACAGCTCACAGATTCAGTAGGTCCAGTGGCTTTGTTCACCTCTGTGATCGCCTCAGCGCCGGTTGGATAGTTAATAGCTCCTGTGGGCCAGTGATCTGTAGAGTGGGCTGAATGTCCAGGGGCTGAACTATGTTAGTCCAAATTGATTTGGAGGTTCAGTTAAGGATGAGGCCTGGGAGGTTGGTGGTGGTGGGTCCGAGTACTTGTTTATTGGCAAGATACAAGGGACCAGCTGGTCGATGGTGGGGGCTCCTGTATATACCTCCGTTGATGGGTCTCCTGCATGAGCCAACTCCTGGATGGATACCGTGTCTTCCTGCACATCCTGGTACTACACATGGAAGTATTGGGGTTTCACACAGGAGCACGTCCTTGACCAGCAGATCTGACCTGTGGTTCCAAACATCCCTGGGGTTGTCAGCCAGACTGGCAATGTGGTTCCCAATGCCAACCTCCTGGGGAAGGAGAACAGCTTTTCATCTGGTGCGGCATTTGTAGCTGTACATAGTAGGGTCCTGGTGGCATGTGATGCTTCTGGAAGGACCTCTTGCCACTGGGAGATGGTCATCCCTTTTGATGAGATCCAAGAGGATTGCCCTCCAAATCGTGGCATTTTCCCTTTCTACCTCCCCACTCCTGCAGGGATAGCTGGTGGTCATGCTTGTGGCTATGCCCTTGGTCAGGAAATATTGGTGCAACTCCTCACTAATAAGTGAGGACCCTGATCATTATGAATGTAATTTGGGTATCCAAACAGGTAAAGAGGTTGCAGAGGGCTTTAATTACCTTGAGCGTCGAACAGGTAATAGCAAATGGGAAGCATGAGTCATCATCCACGATATTAATTTAGTACACATTCCGATTCATGGAGGGAAAGGGGCCCTTGAAGTCCATACTGAGACATTCGAAGGGGCGAGTGGCCTTGATCAGTTGAGCTTTTCTAACAGGTAGAAGTGCGGCTATCACTCCGCACAGACTGAGCAGCTATGGGTTAGCTCCCAGATATCCTCAATTGAATTGGGGAGTTGTGAGCCCTCACAGAGCCTCGTGACCCCGGGGTGGCAAAGACGACTGTGGAGAGCTTGGAGGCAATTTACCTGCACACTGATGCAGGTACCCTGGGACAAGGCATCGGGTGGCTCATTGACCTTTCCAGGCCAGTACAAGATCTCGTAATTATAGGTGGACAGTTCAATTCTCTATCTCGTGATCCTGTTGTTTTTGATCTTCCCTCCTGTTTTATTATTAAACATAAATGAGATGCCTCTCTGGTTTGTCAGCTGGGTGAACAGTCTGCCTGCAAAATACCAGTGGTGCACAGCTTCCACTATGGCCTGGACCTTCTTCTCAATGGCTGAGTGCCTCAGTTCAGGGCCCTGGAAGGTCCGGGAAAAGAATGCCACAGGCCTTCCTGCTTGGTTCACTGTGGCAGCCAGGGCAAGTCAGAGGCAGCACTCTCCACCTGGAAAGGGATGGATTCATCAACGGCATGCTTCGCTGCCAAGGCAATCTTATCTTTAATCCTCTCAAAGGCCTTTGCCAATGGGGGGAAACGTGATGGTCTTCACTCAGTCGTAGGCCTTGTCCGTATAATTGGAGACTCATTGAGCACAATACAAAAAGAACCCCAGGCATTTTTGGGACAGTGAGAATTCCAGGAGGGGGTGCATACAGTCTGGATCGGGGCCAATGACTCCATCCTCCACCATATATCTTAGTATAGCCAGACGTGAAGTGCAGAATACGCAAGTAGAATGCAGAAATGATCCAATTTCTTGACCACATCTAAAACATAAATCTGATAGTATTGGGTTCAATTTAAAAAAAAAATTTGAGCAGCTAAGTATAACTGAACCAACCTAAATCTAACATTAATAACCTTTGTCATATTATCTCTACATAGCTGCATCTAATCTTTTTCATTTGTCTATTCAAATCTGCTTCTCATCTTAATCTCGATTTATGTACCTCTATTTTAGGGGCTTACTTTTGAATTAAGTTATACTTTACAGAGATACATTTATTCACATTACTATTACAAATCAATAATTCCAATTCATTCTGAGTAGGTAACGTCAAACTAGGACCTATCTTATCAGTCAAAAAAGCCTTAACTTGACAAGAAAAAAGTATTATTTGGCACATTAAATTTATTCTTCATTGTTCAAAAGTAATAAATCTTCCAACTTCAAAACAATCTTCTATTCTCTCAACACCTATTCGCATTCAACTCCTCAGAAATTGACTATCCATAGAAAATGGAATGTCTATTTTGAAATAAAGGCATTTTTCATGAAATTAAATATTTTGCACCTATTTCATAATAAATTTTATTCAATAATTCAATCAAATGTTTCCAAACAGGTGTATCTCTACTTCTCACCAATAATTTTGAATTCCACTTGTAAACAAAATTCTGCATATTAATTTCTCCTATATTATCCCAAGAAAGAATCTTATTTATGCCAAACAGTGCATTGATAAATCTCAATTGAGTTGCCTTATAATAATTTTTAAAACGGGGAAGTTGTAAACCACCCAATTCAAACTTCCAAATCAATTATTCAAAAAAAACCCTCGCCATTTTCCATTTCCACAATACTTGTATTCAAGTCTTTAAAATTTTTTGTGGAATTGAAATAGAAATTGACTGGAAAAATATTGAACTCCATGGAAAATATTCATCTTAATACAGTTTATATATATGTAATTATTATGCACTGTATGCACACCATGGTCCAGAGAAATGCTGATTCATAAGGTTCTAGATGTACAGTCAGATGACAATAAATTTGAAGATACAGAAAGTTGAAGACTTGCAACTTCAGGTTCCACAACAGCTACCTTCCTTTTTAATATGCTCAATGCCATCCTTCCTTATGAAAGAAAAAAACCTCAAGAGAAGGGTCTGTCTCCACAACTTTCCCAATGCCTTTAGTAAAAATCCCAGAAAGCACTTCACAGTGGTGTTGCCATCCCAGCAGTCTTGGATGGAAATGAAATTGTAAGGGGTAAAAATATCAGGTATGTATTATGTTTTGCTTGTTTGTAGTGCATGATTTATCATAATTAATTAAAAAATTCTCCAAAAAAAAAGAAATTAGGCCTTGAAAACTGTTATACTCAAAAAGCTTAGCTATCAACTCTGCTTCTCTCATTTTAAAAATGTGTTCTGAGCCAGATTACTGAATCATATCCAGAACAAAAGCCTAAATGTAGCAGAAACAGTCAGTTAGCCCACCCAGTTAGCACTGGGCAGACCGGCCCATGGGGTTGATGCCATACACGCAGTTTGGTGACAAAGGTCCACCGTATGGATGCCAGGGGCAATGGGAGCAGCCTCGGGCGCTGTTTCTCAGCAAAATTGGACTGAAGGTGCAGGAGAGCGGGATTTGAGGTCTTCTGATGCGGGTGGGTGAAGTGGCCAAAGTCGGGCGGGGGTGATGGGGGCCTATTGAGGCCGGGCACCCACGAAGCGAGGACAGGTCCCGACCAAGAACGGTCACCTACCCACCGAGGAGGGCGCCGACCCAGCGAATACCCACAGAGGACGAGCATCCGCCGATGGAGGGAGGGCACCCTCTCATTTCACAACAGCAATGACCGAGGAGGAAGCAAACGACCCACCTTGACGACGGCGACGACACCATCGACCCGGCCCGAAGCCCCGCCGACGTCATTTCCGCCGCTCACCTGGCACGTGGCGAGAAGGCGGGAATGGTTGCCATGGTGGCGCGGGGCGGGGCATCTGATGCGAAGGCAGGTCTGGGTGTGTTTTTCATGAGGCGGGTTGGGGATCATCATTAATGCTGTTCCATGGCGCATCGCGGGAACATCCTGCTGTCGGTGTGGGCGTGTGGTCCCCGTGTGCTACAGCGTCGCTCCATCTGTCCCCGACTCCCACACATCGCGATGTCAACCCGTATCCACCCCGCTCCATCTGTCCCCGACTCCCACACATCGCGACGTCAACCCGTATCCACCCCGCTCCATCTGTCCTCGACTCCCACACATCGCGACGTCAACCCGTATCCACCCCGCTGCATCTGTCCCCGACTCCCACACATCGCGACGTCAACCCGTATCCACCCCGCTGCATCTGTCCCCGACTCCCACACATCGCGACGTCAACCCGTATCCACCCCGCTCCATCTGTCCTCGACTCCCACACATCGCGACGTCAACCCGTATCCACCCCGCTCCATCTGTCCCCGACTCCCACACATCGCGACGTCAACCCGTATCCACCCCGCTCCATCTGTCCTCGACTCCCACACATCGCGACGTCAACCCGTACCCACCCCGCTCCATCTGTCCCCGACTCCCACACATCGCGACGTCAACCCGTATCCACCCCGCTGCATCTGTCCCCGACTCCCACACATCGCGACGTCAACCCGTATCCACCCCGCTGCATCTGTCCCCGACTCCCACACATCGCGACGTCAACCCGTATCCACCCCGCTCCATCTGTCCTCGACTCCCACACATCGCGACGTCAACCCGTATCCACCCCGCTCCATCTGTCCTCGACTCCCACACATCGCGACGTCAACCCGTATCCACCCCGCTCCATCTGTCCCCGACTCCCACACATCGCGACGTCAACCCGTATCCACCCCGCTGCATCTGTCCCCGACTCCCACACATCGCGACGTCAACCCGTATCCACCCCGCTCCATCTGTCCCCGACTCCCACACATCGCGACGTCAAGCCGTATCCACCCCGCTCCATCTGTCCTCGACTCCCACACATCGCGACGTCAAGCCGTATTCACCCCGCTCCATCAGTCCCCGACTCCCACACATCGCGACGTCAACCCGTATCCACCCCGCTGCATCTGTCCCCGACTCCCACACATCGCGACGTCAACCCGTATCCACCCCGCTCCATCTGTCCTCGACTCCCACACATCGCGACGTCAAGCCGTATCCACCCCGCTGCATCTGTCCCCGACTCCCACACATCGCGACGTCAACCCGTATCCACCCCGCTGCATCTGTCCCCGACTCCCACACATCGCGACGTCAACCCGTATCCACCCCGCTGCATCTGTCCCCGACTCCCACACATCGCGACGTCAACCCGTATCCACCCCGCTCCATCTGTCCTCGACTCCCACACATCGCGACGTCAAGCCGTATCCACCCCGCTGCATCTGTCCCCGACTCCCACACATCGCGACGTCAACCCGTATCCACCCCGCTCCATCTGTCCTCGACTCCCACACATCGCGACGTCAACCCGTATCCACCCCGCTCCATCTGTCCCCGACTCCCACACATCGCGACGTCAACCCGTATCCACCCCGCTGCATCTGTCCCCGACTCCCACACATCGCGACGTCAACCCGTATCCACCCCGCTCCATCTGTCCCCGACTCCCACACATCGCGACGTCAACCCGTATCCACCCCGCTGCATCTGTCCCCGACTCCCACACATCGCGACGTCAACCCGTATCTACCCCGCTCCATCTGTCCCCGACTCCCACACATCGCGACGTCAACCCGTATCCACCCCGCTGCATCTGTCCCCGACTCCCACACATCGCGATGTCAACCCGTATCCACCCCGCTGCATCTGTCCCCGACTCCCACACATCGCGACGTCAACCCGTATCCACCCCGCTCCATCTGTCCTCGACTCCCACACATCGCGACGTCAAGCCGTATCCACCCCGCTGCATCTGTCCCCGACTCCCACACATCGCGACGTCAACCCGTATCCACCCCGCTGCATCTGTCCCCGACTCCCACACATCGCGACGTCAACCCGTATCCACCCCGCTCCATCTGTCCCCGACTCCCACACATCGCGACGTCAACCCGTATCCACCCCGCTCCATCTGTCCTCGACTCCCACACATCGCGACGTCAAGCCGTATCCACCCCGCTGCATCTGTCCCCGACTCCCACACATCGCGACGTCAACCCGTATCCACCCCGCTGCATCTGTCCCCGACTCCCACACATCGCGACGTCAACCCGTATCCACCCCGCTGCATCTGTCCCCGACTCCCACACATCGCGACGTCAACCCGTATCCACCCCGCTCCATCTGTCCCCGACTCCCACACATCGCGACGTCAACCCGTATCCACCCCGCTCCATCTGTCCTCGACTCCCACACATCGCGACGTCAACCCGTATCCACCCCGCTCCATCAGTCCCCGACTCCCACACATCGCGACGTCAACCCGTATCCACCCCGCTGCATCTGTCCCCGACTCCCACACATCGCGACGTCAACCCGTATCCACCCCGCTCCATCTGTCCTCGACTCCCACACATCGCGACGTCAAGCCGTATCCACCCCGCTGCATCTGTCCCCGACTCCCACACATCGCGACGTCAACCCGTATCCACCCCGCTCCATCTGTCCCCGACTCCCACACATCGCGACGTCAACCCGTATCCACCCCGCTGCATCTGTCCCCGACTCCCACACATCGCGACGTCAACCCGTATCCACCCCGCTCCATCTGTCCCCGACTCCCACACATCGCGACGTCAACCCGTATCCACCCCGCTGCATCTGTCCCCGACTCCCACACATCGCGACGTCAACCCGTATCCACCCCGCTGCATCTGTCCCCGACTCCCACACATCGCGACGTCAACCCGTATCCACCCCGCTCCATCTGTCCTCGACTCCCACACATCGCGACGTCAAGCCGTATCCACCCCGCTGCATCTGTCCCCGACTCCCACACATCGCGACGTCAACCCGTATCCACCCCGCTCCATCTGTCCCCGACTCCCACACATCGCGACGTCAACCCGTATCCACCCCGCTCCATCTGTCCTCGACTCCCACACATCGCGACGTCAAGCCGTATCCACCCCGCTGCATCTGTCCCCGACTCCCACACATCGCGACGTCAACCCGTATCCACCCCGCTCCATCTGTCCTCGACTCCCACACATCGCGACGTCAACCCGTATCCACCCCGCTCCATCTGTCCCCGACTCCCACACATCGCGACGTCAACCCGTATCCACCCCGCTGCATCTGTCCCCGACTCCCACACATCGCGACGTCAACCCGTATCCACCCCGCTCCATCTGTCCCCGACTCCCACACATCGCGACGTCAACCCGTATCCACCCCGCTGCATCTGTCCCCGACTCCCACACATCGCGACGTCAACCCGTATCCACCCCGCTCCATCTGTCCTCGACTCCCACACATCGCGACGTCAAGCCGTATCCACCCCGCTGCATCTGTCCCCGACTCCCACACATCGCGACGTCAACCCGTATCCACCCCGCTGCATCTGTCCCCGACTCCCACACATCGCGACGTCAACCCGTATCCACCCCGCTGCATCTGTCCCCGACTCCCACACATCGCGACGTCAACCCGTATCCACCCCGCTCCATCTGTCCTCGACTCCCACACATCGCGACGTCAAGCCGTATCCACCCCGCTGCATCTGTCCCCGACTCCCACACATCGCGACGTCAACCCGTATCCACCCCGCTCCATCTGTCCTCGACTCCCACACATCGCGACGTCAAGCCGTATCCACCCCGCTGCATCTGTCCCCGACATCCACACATCGCGACGTCAACCCGTATCCACCCCGCTCCATCTTTCCCCGACTCCCACACATCGCGACGTCAACCCGTATCCACCCCGCTGCATCTGTCCCCGACTCCCACACATCGCGACGTCAACCCGTATCCACCCCGCTCCATCTGTCCCCGACTCCCACACATCGCGACGTCAACCCGTATCCACCCCGCTGCATCTGTCCCCGACTCCCACACATCGCAACGTCAACCCGTATCCACCCCGCTCCATCTGTCCCCGACTCCCACACATCGCGACGTCAACCCGTATCCACCCCGCTGCATCTGTCCCCGACTCCCACACATCGCGACGTCAACCCGTATCCACCCCGCTGCATCTGTCCCCGACTCCCACACATCGCGACGTCAACCCGTATCCACCCCGCTCCATCTGTCCTCGACTCCCACACATCGCGACGTCAACCCGTATCCACCCCGCTGCATCTGTCCCCGACTCCCACACATCGCGACGTCAACCCGTATCCACCCCGCTGCATCTGTCCCCGACTCCCACACATCGCGACGTCAACCCGTATCCACCCCGCTCCATCTGACCCCGACTCCCACACATCGCGACGTCAAGCCGTATCCACCCCGCTCCATCTGTCCTCGACTCCCACACATCGCGACGTCAAGCCGTATCCACCCCGCTCCATCAGTCCCCGACTCCCACACATCGCGACGTCAACCCGTATCCACCCCGCTGCATCTGTCCCCGACTCCCACACATCGCGACGTCAACCCGTATCCACCCCGCTCCATCTGTCCTCGACTCCCACACATCGCAACGTCAACCCGTATCCACCCCGCTGCATCTGTCCCCGACTCCCACACATCGCGACGTCAACCCGTATCCACCCCGCTGCATCTGTCCCCGACTCCCACACATCGCGACGTCAACCCGTATCCACCCCGCTCCATCTGTCCCCGACTCCCACACATCGCGACGTCAAGCCGTATCCACCCCGCTCCATCTGTCCTCGACTCCCACACATCGCGACGTCAAGCCGTATTCACCCCGCTCCATCAGTCCCCGACTCCCACACATCGCGACGTCAAGCCGTATTCACCCCGCTGCATCTGTCCCCGACTCCCACACATCGCGACGTCAACCTGTATCCACCCCGCTCCATCTGTCCTCGACTCCCACACATCGCGACGTCAAGCCGTATCCACCCCGCTGCATCTGTCCCCGACTCCCACACATCGCGACGTCAACCCGTATCCACCCCGCTGCATCTGTCCCCGACTCCCACACATCGCGACGTCAACCCGTATCCACCCCGCTGCATCTGTCCCCGACTCCCACACATCGCGACGTCAACCCGTATCCACCCCGCTCCATCTGTCCTCGACTCCCACACATCGCGACGTCAAGCCGTATCCACCCCGCTGCATCTGTCCCCGACTCCCACACATCGCGACGTCAACCCGTATCCACCCCGCTCCATCTGTCCTCGACTCCCACACATCGCGACGTCAAGCCGTATCCACCCCGCTGCATCTGTCCCCGACTCCCACACATCGCGACGTCAACCCGTATCCACCCCGCTGCATCTGTCCCCGACTCCCACACATCGCGACGTCAACCCGTATCCACCCCGCTGCATCTGTCCCCGACTCCCACACATCGCGACGTCAACCCGTATCCACCCCGCTCCATCTGTCCCCGACTCCCACACATCGCGACGTCAAGCCGTATCCACCCCGCTCCATCTGTCCTCGACTCCCACACATCGCGACGTCAAGCCGTATCCACCCCGCTCCATCAGTCCCCGACTCCCACACATCGCGACGTCAACCCGTATCCACCCCGCTGCATCTGTCCCCGACTCCCACACATCACGACGTCAACCCGTATCCACCCCGCTCCATCTGTCCTCGACTCCCACACATCGCGACGTCAAGCCGTATCCACCCCGCTGCATCTGTCCCCGACTCCCACACATCGCGACGTCAACCCGTATCCACCCCGCTGCATCTGTCCCCGACTCCCACACATCGCGACGTCAACCCGTATCCACCCCGCTGCATCTGTCCCCGACTCCCACACATCGCGACGTCAACCCGTATCCACCCCGCTCCATCTGTCCTCGACTCCCACACATCGCGACGTCAAGCCGTATCCACCCCGCTGCATCTGTCCCCGACTCCCACACATCGCGACGTCAACCCGTATCCACCCCGCTCCATCTGTCCTCGACTCCCACACATCGCGACGTCAAGCCGTATCCACCCCGCTGCATCTGTCCCCGACATCCACACATCGCGACGTCAACCCGTATCCACCCCGCTCCATCTGTCCCCGACTCCCACACATCGCGACGTCAACCCGTATCCACCCCGCTGCATCTGTCCCCGACTCCCACACATCGCGACGTCAACCCGTATCCACCCCGCTCCATCTGTCCCCAACTCCCACACATCGCGACGTCAACCCGTATCCACCCCGCTGCATCTGTCCCCGACTCCCACACATCGCGACGTCAACCCGTATCCACCCCGCTCCATCTGTCCACGACTCCCACACATCGCGACGTCAACCCGTATCCACCCCGCTGCATCTGTCCCCGACTCCCACACATCGCGACGTCAACCCGTATCCACCCCGCTGCATCTGTCCCCGACTCCCACACATCGCGACGTCAACACGTATCCACCCCGCTCCATCTGTCCTCGACTCCCACACATCGCGACGTCAAGCCGTATCCACACCGCTGCATCTGTCCCCGACTCCCACACATCGCGACGTCAACCCGTATCCACCCTGCTCCATCTGTCCTCGACTCCCACACATCGCGACGTCAAGCCGTATCCACCCCGCTGCATCTGTCCCCGACTCCCACACATCGCGACGTCAACCCGTATCCACCCCGCTCCATCTGTCCCCGACTCCCACACATCGCGACGTCAACCCGTATCCACCCCGCTGCATCTGTCCCCGACTCCCACACATCGCGACGTCAACCCGTATCCACCCCGCTCCATCTGTCCCCGACTCCCACACATCGCGACGTCAACCCGTATCCAACCCGCTGCATCTGTCCCCGACTCCCACACATCGCGAGGTCAACCCGTATCCACCCCGCTCCATCTGTCCCCGACTCCCACACATCGCGACGTCAACCCGTATCCACCCCGCTGCATCTGTCCCCGACTCCCACACATCGCGACGTCAACCCGTATCCACCCCGCTGCATCTGTCCCCGACTCCCACACATCGCGACGTCAACCCGTATCCACCCCGCTCCATCTGTCCCCGACTCCCACACATCGCGACGTCAACCCGTATCCACCCCGCTGCATCTGTCCCCGACTCCCACACATCGCGACGTCAACCCGTATCCACCCCGCTCCATCTGTCCCCGACTCCCACACATCGCGACGTCAACCCGTATCCACCCCGCTGCATCTGTCCCCGACTCCCACACATCGCGACGTCAACCCGTATCCACCCGCTGCATCTGTCCCCGACTCCCACACATCGCGACGTCAACCCGTATCCACCCCGCTCCATCTGTCCTCGACTCCCACACATCGCGACGTCAACCCGTATCCACCCCGCTGCATCTGTCCCCGACTCCCACACATCGCGACGTCAACCCGTATCCACCCCGCTCCATCTGTCCCCGACTCCCACACATCGCGACGTCAACCCGTATCCACCCCGCTCCATCTGACCCCGACTCCCACACATCGCGACGTCAAGCCGTATCCACCCCGCTCCATCTGTCCTCGACTCCCACACATCGCGACGTCAAGCCGTATCCACCCCGCTCCATCAGTCCCCGACTCCCACACATCGCGACGTCAACCCGTATCCACCCCGCTGCATCTGTCCCCGACTCCCACACATCGCGACGTCAACCCGTATCCACCCCGCTCCATCTGTCCTCGACTCCCACACATCGCGACGTCAAGCCGTATCCACCCCGCTGCATCTGTCCCCGACTCCCACACATCGCGACGTCAACCCGTATCCACCCCGCTGCATCTGTCCCCGACTCCCACACATCGCGACGTCAACCCGTATCCACCCCGCTGCATCTGTCCCCGACTCCCACACATCGCGACGTCAACCCGTATCCACCCCGCTGCATCTGTCCCCGACTCCCACACATCGCGACGTCAACCCGTATCCACCCCGCTGCATCTGTCCCCGACTCCCACACATCGCGACGTCAACCCGTATCCACCCCGCTCCATCTGTCCTCGACTCCCACACATCGCGACGTCAAGCCGTATCCACCCCGCTGCATCTGTCCCCGACTCCCACACATCGCGACGTCAACCCGTATCCACCCCGCTCCATCTGTCCTCGACTCCCACACATCGCGACGTCAAGCCGTATCCACCCCGCTGCATCTGTCCCCGACTCCCACACATCGCGACGTCAACCCGTATCCACCCCGCTGCATCTGTCCCCGACTCCCACACATCGCGACGTCAACCCGTATCCACCCCGCTGCATCTGTCCCCGACTCCCACACATCGCGACGTCAACCCGTATCCACCCCGCTCCATCTGTCCCCGACTCCCACACATCGCGACGTCAAGCCGTATCCACCCCGCTCCATCTGTCCTCGACTCCCACACATCGCGACGTCAAGCCGTATCCACCCCGCTCCATCAGTCCCCGACTCCCACACATCGCGACGTCAACCCGTATCCACCCCGCTGCATCTGTCCCCGACTCCCACACATCGCGACGTCAACCCGTATCCACCCCGCTCCATCTGTCCTCGACTCCCACACATCGCGACGTCAAGCCGTATCCACCCCGCTGCATCTGTCCCCGACTCCCACACATCGCGACGTCAACCCGTATCCACCCCGCTGCATCTGTCCCCGACTCCCACACATCGCGACGTCAACCCGTATCCACCCCGCTGCATCTGTCCCCGACTCCCACACATCGCGACGTCAACCCGTATCCACCCCGCTCCATCTGTCCTCGACTCCCACACATCGCGACGTCAAGCCGTATCCACCCCGCTGCATCTGTCCCCGACTCCCACACATCGCGACGTCAACCCGTATCCACCCCGCTCCATCTGTCCTCGACTCCCACACATCGCGACGTCAAGCCGTATCCACCCCGCTGCATCTGTCCCCGACATCCACACATCGCGACGTCAACCCGTATCCACCCCGCTCCATCTGTCCCCGACTCCCACACATCGCGACGTCAACCCGTATCCACCCCGCTGCATCTGTCCCCGACTCCCACACATCGCGACGTCAACCCGTATCCACCCCGCTCCATCTGTCCCCAACTCCCACACATCGCGACGTCAACCCGTATCCACCCCGCTGCATCTGTCCCCGACTCCCACACATCGCGACGTCAACCCGTATCCACCCCGCTCCATCTGTCCACGACTCCCACACATCGCGACGTCAACCCGTATCCACCCCGCTGCATCTGTCCCCGACTCCCACACATCGCGACGTCAACCCGTATCCACCCCGCTGCATCTGTCCCCGACTCCCACACATCGCGACGTCAACACGTATCCACCCCGCTCCATCTGTCCTCGACTCCCACACATCGCGACGTCAAGCCGTATCCACACCGCTGCATCTGTCCCCGACTCCCACACATCGCGACGTCAACCCGTATCCACCCCGCTCCATCTGTCCTCGACTCCCACACATCGCGACGTCAAGCCGTATCCACCCCGCTGCATCTGTCCCCGACTCCCACACATCGCGACGTCAACCCGTATCCACCCCGCTCCATCTGTCCCCGACTCCCACACATCGCGACGTCAACCCGTATCCACCCCGCTGCATCTGTCCCCGACTCCCACACATCGCGACGTCAACCCGTATCCACCCCGCTCCATCTGTCCCCGACTCCCACACATCGCGACGTCAACCCGTATCCACCCCGCTGCATCTGTCCCCGACTCCCACACATCGCGACGTCAACCCGTATCCACCCCGCTGCATCTGTCCCCGACTCCCACACATCGCGACGTCAACCCGTATCCACCCCGCTGCATCTGTCCCCGACTCCCACACATCGCGACGTCAACCCGTATCCACCCCGCTCCATCTGTCCTCGACTCCCACACATCGCGACGTCAAGCCGTATCCACCCCGCTGCATCTGTCCCCGACTCCCACACATCGCGACGTCAACCCGTATCCACCCCGCTCCATCTGTCCTCGACTCCCACACATCGCGACGTCAAGCCGTATCCACCCCGCTGCATCTGTCCCCGACATCCACACATCGCGACGTCAACCCGTATCCACCCCGCTCCATCTGTCCCCGACTCCCACACATCGCGACGTCAACCCGTATCCACCCCGCTGCATCTGTCCCCGACTCCCACACATCGCGACGTCAACCCGTATCCACCCCGCTCCATCTGTCCCCAACTCCCACACATCGCGACGTCAACCCGTATCCACCCCGCTGCATCTGTCCCCGACTCCCACACATCGCGACGTCAACCCGTATCCACCCCGCTCCATCTGTCCACGACTCCCACACATCGCGACGTCAACCCGTATCCACCCCGCTGCATCTGTCCCCGACTCCCACACATCGCGACGTCAACCCGTATCCACCCCGCTGCATCTGTCCCCGACTCCCACACATCGCGACGTCAACACGTATCCACCCCGCTCCATCTGTCCTCGACTCCCACACATCGCGACGTCAAGCCGTATCCACACCGCTGCATCTGTCCCCGACTCCCACACATCGCGACGTCAACCCGTATCCACCCTGCTCCATCTGTCCTCGACTCCCACACATCGCGACGTCAAGCCGTATCCACCCCGCTGCATCTGTCCCCGACTCCCACACATCGCGACGTCAACCCGTATCCACCCCGCTCCATCTGTCCCCGACTCCCACACATCGCGACGTCAACCCGTATCCACCCCGCTGCATCTGTCCCCGACTCCCACACATCGCGACGTCAACCCGTATCCACCCCGCTCCATCTGTCCCCGACTCCCACACATCGCGACGTCAACCCGTATCCAACCCGCTGCATCTGTCCCCGACTCCCACACATCGCGAGGTCAACCCGTATCCACCCCGCTCCATCTGTCCCCGACTCCCACACATCGCGACGTCAACCCGTATCCACCCCGCTGCATCTGTCCCCGACTCCCACACATCGCGACGTCAACCCGTATCCACCCCGCTGCATCTGTCCCCGACTCCCACACATCGCGACGTCAACCCGTATCCACCCCGCTCCATCTGTCCCCGACTCCCACACATCGCGACGTCAACCCGTATCCACCCCGCTGCATCTGTCCCCGACTCCCACACATCGCGACGTCAACCCGTATCCACCCCGCTCCATCTGTCCCCGACTCCCACACATCGCGACGTCAACCCGTATCCACCCCGCTGCATCTGTCCCCGACTCCCACACATCGCGACGTCAACCCGTATCCACCCGCTGCATCTGTCCCCGACTCCCACACATCGCGACGTCAACCCGTATCCACCCCGCTCCATCTGTCCTCGACTCCCACACATCGCGACGTCAACCCGTATCCACCCCGCTGCATCTGTCCCCGACTCCCACACATCGCGACGTCAACCCGTATCCACCCCGCTCCATCTGTCCCCGACTCCCACACATCGCGACGTCAACCCGTATCCACCCCGCTCCATCTGACCCCGACTCCCACACATCGCGACGTCAAGCCGTATCCACCCCGCTCCATCTGTCCTCGACTCCCACACATCGCGACGTCAAGCCGTATCCACCCCGCTCCATCAGTCCCCGACTCCCACACATCGCGACGTCAACCCGTATCCACCCCGCTGCATCTGTCCCCGACTCCCACACATCGCGACGTCAACCCGTATCCACCCCGCTCCATCTGTCCTCGACTCCCACACATCGCGACGTCAAGCCGTATCCACCCCGCTGCATCTGTCCCCGACTCCCACACATCGCGACGTCAACCCGTATCCACCCCGCTGCATCTGTCCCCGACTCCCACACATCGCGACGTCAACCCGTATCCACCCCGCTGCATCTGTCCCCGACTCCCACACATCGCGACGTCAACCCGTATCCACCCCGCTGCATCTGTCCCCGACTCCCACACATCGCGACGTCAACCCGTATCCACCCCGCTGCATCTGTCCCCGACTCCCACACATCGCGACGTCAACCCGTATCCACCCCGCTCCATCTGTCCTCGACTCCCACACATCGCGACGTCAAGCCGTATCCACCCCGCTGCATCTGTCCCCGACTCCCACACATCGCGACGTCAACCCGTATCCACCCCGCTCCATCTGTCCTCGACTCCCACACATCGCGACGTCAAGCCGTATCCACCCCGCTGCATCTGTCCCCGACTCCCACACATCGCGACGTCAACCCGTATCCACCCCGCTGCATCTGTCCCCGACTCCCACACATCGCGACGTCAACCCGTATCCACCCCGCTGCATCTGTCCCCGACTCCCACACATCGCGACGTCAACCCGTATCCACCCCGCTCCATCTGTCCCCGACTCCCACACATCGCGACGTCAAGCCGTATCCACCCCGCTCCATCTGTCCTCGACTCCCACACATCGCGACGTCAAGCCGTATCCACCCCGCTCCATCAGTCCCCGACTCCCACACATCGCGACGTCAACCCGTATCCACCCCGCTGCATCTGTCCCCGACTCCCACACATCGCGACGTCAACCCGTATCCACCCCGCTCCATCTGTCCTCGACTCCCACACATCGCGACGTCAAGCCGTATCCACCCCGCTGCATCTGTCCCCGACTCCCACACATCGCGACGTCAACCCGTATCCACCCCGCTGCATCTGTCCCCGACTCCCACACATCGCGACGTCAACCCGTATCCACCCCGCTGCATCTGTCCCCGACTCCCACACATCGCGACGTCAACCCGTATCCACCCCGCTCCATCTGTCCTCGACTCCCACACATCGCGACGTCAAGCCGTATCCACCCCGCTGCATCTGTCCCCGACTCCCACACATCGCGACGTCAACCCGTATCCACCCCGCTCCATCTGTCCTCGACTCCCACACATCGCGACGTCAAGCCGTATCCACCCCGCTGCATCTGTCCCCGACATCCACACATCGCGACGTCAACCCGTATCCACCCCGCTCCATCTGTCCCCGACTCCCACACATCGCGACGTCAACCCGTATCCACCCCGCTGCATCTGTCCCCGACTCCCACACATCGCGACGTCAACCCGTATCCACCCCGCTCCATCTGTCCCCAACTCCCACACATCGCGACGTCAACCCGTATCCACCCCGCTGCATCTGTCCCCGACTCCCACACATCGCGACGTCAACCCGTATCCACCCCGCTCCATCTGTCCACGACTCCCACACATCGCGACGTCAACCCGTATCCACCCCGCTGCATCTGTCCCCGACTCCCACACATCGCGACGTCAACCCGTATCCACCCCGCTGCATCTGTCCCCGACTCCCACACATCGCGACGTCAACACGTATCCACCCCGCTCCATCTGTCCTCGACTCCCACACATCGCGACGTCAAGCCGTATCCACACCGCTGCATCTGTCCCCGACTCCCACACATCGCGACGTCAACCCGTATCCACCCCGCTCCATCTGTCCTCGACTCCCACACATCGCGACGTCAAGCCGTATCCACCCCGCTGCATCTGTCCCCGACTCCCACACATCGCGACGTCAACCCGTATCCACCCCGCTCCATCTGTCCCCGACTCCCACACATCGCGACGTCAACCCGTATCCACCCCGCTGCATCTGTCCCCGACTCCCACACATCGCGACGTCAACCCGTATCCACCCCGCTCCATCTGTCCCCGACTCCCACACATCGCGACGTCAACCCGTATCCAACCCGCTGCATCTGTCCCCGACTCCCACACATCGCGAGGTCAACCCGTATCCACCCCGCTCCATCTGTCCCCGACTCCCACACATCGCGACGTCAACCCGTATCCACCCCGCTGCATCTGTCCCCGACTCCCACACATCGCGACGTCAACCCGTATCCACCCCGCTGCATCTGTCCCCGACTCCCACACATCGCGACGTCAACCCGTATCCACCCCGCTCCATCTGTCCCCGACTCCCACACATCGCGACGTCAACCCGTATCCACCCCGCTGCATCTGTCCCCGACTCCCACACATCGCGACGTCAACCCGTATCCACCCCGCTCCATCTGTCCCCGACTCCCACACATCGCGACGTCAACCCGTATCCACCCCGCTGCATCTGTCCCCGACTCCCACACATCGCGACGTCAACCCGTATCCACCCGCTGCATCTGTCCCCGACTCCCACACATCGCGACGTCAACCCGTATCCACCCCGCTCCATCTGTCCTCGACTCCCACACATCGCGACGTCAACCCGTATCCACCCCGCTGCATCTGTCCCCGACTCCCACACATCGCGACGTCAACCCGTATCCACCCCGCTCCATCTGTCCCCGACTCCCACACATCGCGACGTCAACCCGTATCCACCCCGCTCCATCTGACCCCGACTCCCACACATCGCGACGTCAAGCCGTATCCACCCCGCTCCATCTGTCCTCGACTCCCACACATCGCGACGTCAAGCCGTATCCACCCCGCTCCATCAGTCCCCGACTCCCACACATCGCGACGTCAACCCGTATCCACCCCGCTGCATCTGTCCCCGACTCCCACACATCGCGACGTCAACCCGTATCCACCCCGCTCCATCTGTCCTCGACTCCCACACATCGCGACGTCAAGCCGTATCCACCCCGCTGCATCTGTCCCCGACTCCCACACATCGCGACGTCAACCCGTATCCACCCCGCTGCATCTGTCCCCGACTCCCACACATCGCGACGTCAACCCGTATCCACCCCGCTGCATCTGTCCCCGACTCCCACACATCGCGACGTCAACCCGTATCCACCCCGCTCCATCTGTCCTCGACTCCCACACATCGCGACGTCAAGCCGTATCCACCCCGCTGCATCTGTCCCCGACTCCCACACATCGCGACGTCAACCCGTATCCACCCCGCTCCATCTGTCCTCGACTCCCACACATCGCGACGTCAAGCCGTATCCACCCCGCTGCATCTGTCCCCGACTCCCACACATCGCGACGTCAACCCGTATCCACCCCGCTGCATCTGTCCCCGACTCCCACACATCGCGACGTCAACCCGTATCCACCCCGCTGCATCTGTCCCCGACTCCCACACATCGCGACGTCAACCCGTATCCACCCCGCTCAATCTGTCCCCGACTCCCACACATCGCGACGTCAAGCCGTATCCACCCCGCTCCATCTGTCCTCGACTCCCACACATCGCGACGTCAAGCCGTATCCACCCCGCTCCATCAGTCCCCGACTCCCACACATCGCGACGTCAACCCGTATCCACCCCGCTGCATCTGTCCCCGACTCCCACACATCGCGACGTCAACCCGTATCCACCCCGCTCCATCTGTCCTCGACTCCCACACATCGCGACGTCAAGCCGTATCCACCCCGCTGCATCTGTCCCCGACTCCCACACATCGCGACGTCAACCCGTATCCACCCCGCTGCATCTGTCCCCGACTCCCACACATCGCGACGTCAACCCGTATCCACCCCGCTGCATCTGTCCCCGACTCCCACACATCGCGACGTCAACCCGTATCCACCCCGCTCCATCTGTCCTCGACTCCCACACATCGCGACGTCAAGCCGTATCCACCCCGCTGCATCTGTCCCCGACTCCCACACATCGCGACGTCAACCCGTATCCACCCCGCTCCATCTGTCCTCGACTCCCACACATCGCGACGTCAAGCCGTATCCACCCCGCTGCATCTGTCCCCGACATCCACACATCGCGACGTCAACCCGTATCCACCCCGCTCCATCTGTCCCCGACTCCCACACATCGCGACGTCAACCCGTATCCACCCCGCTGCATCTGTCCCCGACTCCCACACATCGCGACGTCAACCCGTATCCACCCCGCTCCATCTGTCCCCGACTCCCACACATCGCGACGTCAACCCGTATCCACCCCGCTGCATCTGTCCCCGACTCCCACACATCGCGACATCAACCCGTATCCACCCCGCTCCATCTGTCCCCGACTCCCACACATCGCGACGTCAACCCGTATCCACCCCGCTGCATCTGTCCCCGACTCCCACACATCGCGACGTCAACCCGTATCCACCCCGCTGCATCTGTCCCCGACTCCCACACATCGCGACGTCAACCCGTATCCACCCCGCTCCATCTGTCCCCGACTCCCACACATCGCAACGTCAAGCCGTATCCACCCCGCTCCATCTGTCCCCGACTCCCACACATCGCGACGTCAAGCCGTATCCATCCCGCTCCATCTGTCCTCGACTCCCACACATCGCGACGTCAAGCCGTATCCACCCCGCTCCATCTGTCCCCGACTCCCACACATCGCGATGTCAACCCGTATCCACCCCGCTGCATCTGTCCTCGACTCCCACACATCGCGACGTCAAGCCGTATCCACCCCGCTGCATCTGTCCTCGACTCCCACACATCGCGACGTCAACCCGTATCCACCCCGCTGCATCTGTCCTCGACTCCCATCCACCCTGCTCCATCTGTCCCCGACTCCCACACATCGCGACGTCAACCCGTATCCACCCCGCTCCATCTGTCCCCGACTCCCACACATCGCGACGTCAAGCCGTATCCACCCCGCTGCATCTGTCCTCGACTCCCACACATCGCGACGTCAAGCCGTATCCACCCCGCTGCATCTGTCCTCGACTCCCACACATCGCGACGTCAAGCCGTATCCACCCCGCTGCATCTGTCCTCGACTCCCACACATCGCGACGTCAAGCCGTATCCACCCCGCTGCATCTGTCCTCGACTCCCACACATCGCGACGTCAACCCGTATCCACCCCGCACCATCTGTCCCTGACTCCCACACATCGCGACGTCAACCCGTATCCACCCCGCTGCATCTGTCCCCGACTCCCACACATCGCGACGTCAACCCGTATCCACCCCGCACCATCTGTCCCCGACTCCCACACATCGCGACGTCAACCCGTATCCACCCCGCTGCATCTGTCCCCGACTCCCACACATCGCGACGTCAACCCGTATCCACCCCACTGCATCTGTCCTCGACTCCCACACATCGTGACACTAAACTCATATTATCCACACATGTTCTCCATTTTGGCAAACTGCGTCTTAAACTTGGGAATACTTATTAGTAACATTGAATAATCTAGCACGGTACAGACCCTTCAGCCCTCGATGGTGTGCTGACCCACATATACATACCAAATTAAAACTAAGCCCTCCCTACCCTGTCACCTTCTATTTTATATCCATCCACGTGCCTGTCTAAGAGTCTCTTAAATGTCCCTAATGTTTCAGAAACTTTTGAAATGCTTAAAGAGAAACACTTGTTATAAAAACAAGACTTTTTATCAGTATTTGCAGATCATGCGAATTGTCTCTTCTTCTTCTTCCTCTCAGATGGGAGGGTGATCTTCCTGTCCTCTGGTGCCCTGCTCAAGTCCTCTGCTTCCTCAGAGTCTGCAGCCCTTAGTGGCTGTTGTCGATTAATAGGCACCGCCATCTTGGGCACAGATCTCGAATAAACCCATGCGGAGTCGACAGTATTCAACTAGACAGCTGAACCCCATGGGAGCACTGCACCTCCATTCCTTGTCCCCGCAGGTCTCACCAGCAGCAGTACTGCCATCGCAGTAGCTCCGGCAGCGCCACCCACAGCGGCAGACCAGTGAGGGGGCTCTGCAGCTGAGGAATCAATGCATGCGGCGGGCTGTTGGCGATTTGAGGTGAGAAAGCTGTGGGCTGCTGGAGACTGCTGTTGGGAGACTCATGCTAGGCTGCGGACTGCTGGAGTCTGGCTCAAACTGGGTTAAGGGGTACTAGGTATCAGAACCGGGATGCGAGGAGGTGCCGAGGGCACTAGAGTGTTACTGACTGTGTTGGAGGTTTGGACTGGACTCTGTGTGGGGACTGCAGAAGTGCTGGAGATGAATCTACAGGTGCTTGGTGACTTGGGGGGGGGGGGACTCTCTTTTGCTTCTCTCTCTCTCTCATTGCGCTTAGGCAATTCCTGCCGATGGTAAATCTGTCTACCTTGCAGCAGGCAAAAATATTTCATGTAATATGACACTGTTTTATAACTATGATAATTGGGAGGGGGGTGTGACAGCAGTACACAAAGGTTCATGGCAGGTAAGGCACCCGCACCCCCTCCCTCCACCGGTGAGACCCTGCATGTCCTCCCTATTTTGGTCATTTGAAAATGGCCACCCCACCTCTTATCCTTCTTTGCTCCAGGGAAAAAAGCCGCAGCTCTGCTAATCTTGCCTCATAAGACATTTTCCAATCCAGGAAGCATCCTGGTAAATCTCCTCTGCACCCATTCCATAATTCCATATCTTTTCTATAATTTGGTAACCAGAACTGACCTCTATTATGGGTCCAGAGGATCCCAAAACCCAGCAGCAATAGATAAGCACCACGACAAAGGGTTACTTAAATAAATGTTGCTTTTAAATAACTTTAAACATGAAAATAGAATCAAACTTTAATTTACCTCTATTAACTCACTTAACCTACTTAACCCCCCTCAAATGCTAAGCGCACACGTGTGTAATGTTTGTGTAAGTCAGCAAAGTTCTTTGGTTCACAGTCCAATCTCACTGGTGGCAGACAATTCTTGTACTGTGCTCAAAAGTTAACATTAATAAAGTTCACCAGGCTTTGGTGCTTAACTGTCTGTTGTTACATTTGTTGCCTTTTGCAGTCCATCATGAGTCTGAGCATTCTTGCAAAAATTTTGTGTTTTAGTGATGTGATCTTCTCTAACAAACCTTTCCCAATTTATCTCCCAAACACCTCAATATTCTGTGTGCTCTCACCAGAGATTACTAGAGCTGCAATATTACCTCATGACTGCCAAACTCAATCCCTTGACTAATGAACCCTAATATACTAAAGGACTTCTTCTTAACTATCTTATCAACCTGTTTGTGATTTGACAGAGTTATGGATTTGGACCCCAACATCCCTGTTCTTCCACACTATAAAGTATCCTCCCATTAACTATGTATTGTCTTCAAGTTTGACCTTCCAAAATGCATCACCCTACACTTAGCCAGATTGAACTCCATCTCCCACTTTTCCATCCAACTCTACATCCTACCTATATCCTGTTGTAACCTATGACAACCTTCAATACTATTCATAACTCCTCCAACCCTCGTATCACCCGCAGATTTACTAACCCATCCATTTATATCTTCGTCCAGGACATTTATAAAAATCACAAGGTGCAGGGGTCCTAGAACAGATCCCTGCAGAACTTCACTAGCCACTGTCCTCCAGGCAGAATGCATCCCATACACCTTCATTACTCTCTGCTTTCTATAGGCAAGCCAATTCTGAATCCACACAGCCAAGGTTCCATGGATCCCATGCCTCTTGACTTTCTGAACAAATCTTCTATGGGGAAATCATCAAATGCCTTACTAAAATCTAAAGACACCACATCTACCATCCTATCTTTATCAATATCTTTTGTTACCTCCTCAGAATACTCAGTTTGGTTTGTGAGGCACCCTACCCCTCACAAAGCCATGGTGACTATCCTTGAGAATATTGTTCTTCTCGAAATGCTCGTAAATCCTGTCCTTATGAATCCTCTCCAACAGTTTGTCCACTACTGATGTAAGGCACACTGGTCTATATTTCCATGGATTCTCCCCATGACCTTTTTTAAACAAGGTTATTGACCGGAATTATAAGACATACACGACTGAATGTTGAAGTTTACCCTTATTTAATGCATTAAAATAGATACACAACCAGCATTTAATTAGACTATGGGTCTATGGTCTTACAAAAAACAGGAAATTGGTGAAAAGCAGCTTAAAATAAGTAGGCTTGGTTTTCCCCTGAAGCATATATTAAAACTTCACCTGTATGATGCTGGGTGGCAGCTGCTTGCCAGGTTCATAGCTGTGTTTACTTCCAAGCCAAACAGTCTCCATGGCTTACACTGTGCACTAACATTAAAAAAAATGGCATGGAGGTGAGAAAGCTTGAAAACGGGGAGAAGACATAATGTTCTCTTGTGCATCTGGGTACCCTCCACGTTGTGGGCTGGCCTGATAATCCACAAGTTATTTTAAAGTACAAGTTCAACAATGTGATCATTAAGGTGAGAACTGTGGACAAAATGCAGCATAAAAAAATGAGTCTGGCAGCAGTGATCAAATATTGATTTCCTTGTGAGTACTCCAATTTTCATTTCTGTACTGAGCTATTCGGTTTGTTAATTATTGTAGTGAGAGAGAAAAACATAAGCCATGACTTAAATGCCTTAAAATCCATGTTCCATCTAGACATGGGCACTGTACATGGGGAAATGTTGGCTGGAACTCTGATGCCAGAAAATGTGTTACATTTGTTTACATCTTATCTCGAAATGCCCTGTCCAAAGGACAGATGAAATTGGATTGGGGTAGGTTTACCTAAACTTGGAAAACCCAACATTCATGCCAAACTACCCAGGAGGATTCACGATTCAATTTATTGTCCTGTGATGAAAGCAGTGCAATATTACACATTATATTCTGCCTCTGCTCCAGGGGTCATGTGTCACACAATCCAATCTACAGGCTTGTCATAAATTCATAACAGAGATCTATTGGGATGGGGAGTGTATTTGACTTTGTGGTATGTTTGCTGCTTTTACAGACTGCTCTATTATTGTTCAAACTAGAATATCTGTATAACATCTAGTCCAAAAAGGAAACATCATCAATGGGAAAGTTAGGGGAGTTGGACAAGGGCCTGGAGAAAATGGATGTGGAATATCTTTTCATGTTTTGTCTGGACATTGATGTCTTGTGTCAAGTGAATTAAATTAAAAGTTTATATTAATTGATAATTGGGGAGGCATGGGTAGCAATACAGTTAGCGCAATGCTGTTACAGCACCAGCAATCAGGACTGGGGTTTGAATCCCGTGCTGTCAGTCAGGAGTTTGTACGTTCTCCCTGTGTTTGCGTAGATTTCTTCTGAGTGATCTAGTTGTCTTCCACCTTTAAAAAAAATGGACCGGGGGTGTTGGTTAATTGGGTGTAATTCAGCGGCATGGGCTCGTGGGCTGAAAGGGCCTGTTACCATGCTGTATGTCTAAAAAGAAATTCAATATCTGAATGTCAACTGTATTGCAAGAGATAGGATGATTTTAAAAGTAACCGTGAAATAGGAATGTAATAATGTATATGCAATGAAATTTAGTGCAAGATACCTCAGAGCAATTTACAAGGGATAATTAAAAAGTTCTTCGGATCTATGAAGTATCCTGAAGCAAATATGTGAATCAGATTGAAATATTGTCTCAGCTGTTATTTTTGGACTTAATCAGATGGCTTAACTTTTCACAGTGTTGCGTGAATTTGGCAGTGATGGTGATGAAATGGTACATCCTAAGAGGAAGGCTGTCATTGCAAATTACTTTCCAGGACCCAGGGATATACACCATGTGATATGACATCATTGATTTCTTGGTATAGTGCAAGTGATTCACTGCATTTCACATCAGTTATTTATAAACCTGGGCTTTTACTATGTTTTGCATAAGAATTTGTTAGTTTGATAGAACAAGGTGAAATGATTGAGAGAGTAATACTGTCAGCAAAACAATGAATTTCTGACTTGGAAAATCCCACTGGATTTGTCTGTATGTACATCAGGCACAATTAGGAGGTTTTAAGTCTTATTTTTCATGTAACATTTAGAAGGAGGCCATTCAGCTACACCTGTTCTAGAGCAATGACCACAATTCTATTCACAAACTTATTTCCCTGTAATCCATTTTCTCTACATGCCCATCAACTTTTCATTGATTTTCTTTTCACTGATCTACATTAGGTGTCTTTGGCATATGATGTGAGAGGAAACTGGAGCACCCTAGGAAACTCATGCCGTCATTGAGTGAAACTGCAAATAGCACACAAATATCAGGTTTGAACCTTGGTTGTTGGAGCTGTGAAATAATGGCTTTCCCTCCTGCATCACTTTGCTGCAAATTTTATCTCAGGCTTCAGATGAATTCAGGTTTCACATATCCAGGCTACCTTTTAAAAATGTATTTATTTCCCAACCCTACTTTCCCTTGAGAAGGACACTTGTGCGCATATATGGATTGAAAGAATTCTCAAGTATACAGACCAAATACCACAATGCCAACTTGGTAAGAATAGACAATTTGACTTGAAGGGCCTGGTCCATGCTCCCTGACTCAATGACTGGTGGGCTGGTGGGGAGGAGTTGAAAAATAAAATTGGGTTAGGTAAAAGTCACAGAACTGAGATGCATGAGATTTACCATCTGCAATTTGCTGGATAGTTAAATCACTAATAAATATTAATCTACTCAGTTTAAGTATCCTGGGCTTGTTTAACCTTTACCTCCACAGAGAAAGCTCACATCTATGAAAAGTTACACAGAACTACAAATTTTCCTTTCAGCCAAAGAACTTGCATAACCAAAGTAATCAAAAGGACAGGTTTTATAACTGGGGCTGATCTGCAGACATACAAATATTTATTCTATTAATGCAAAATATACTGGTGTTTTTATGGGTGAGTTTCCGTTTACAAAAATGGAAATCAAATACATCTCATAATTTTTTAAAAATATTTTTTTTGTTTTTTTTTTCATAGAAAGCTCTCCAATATCAAAGTGTGTGTGTGTGTGTGTGTGTGTGTGTGTGTGTGTAAAACTTTTTCTTACAAAATATACAAAAAAAGCAACCCCTCCCACTCCCTTTATTTTTCCACACACCATCTGGGCTCACATTTATGTTAACCATGAAAAAAATTCTCTATGGAGAAGTCACTAGTATTTATACTATAGCAGCATCAGTTATTGTCCTTTTTATTATTGTAGTTATAATTGGGCCCCTATATGATACAAATATGTCATATTTGTTCTTTAAGTTATATGTAATTTTTCTACAGGTATGCAACTATTCATCTCTTTAGTTCATCGTGCTGTATGTAGAGGAGAGTCGGATTTCCAAGTAATTGCAATACATTTCTTACACACTGCTAAGGCTATTTTAATAAATGAAATTTGGAATTTAGTTAATTTATTGCTTATTTCAATAAAGTTACCCAAAAGATAAAGCAACAGGTCACCCATGAAGGCCACCCCTGTTATCCTTATTAATATTTTGGTAATATCCTGCTGTGATGGATTATGTTAATTTTTTTATTATATATAGGTATGTTTTAAAAGGAGATAAATTGTGGGGTTTTTTTTAGTGTAGGTCAGAAACAAATACAAACACTTGACACTGATCTCATTTAAAATGCAAGAGCTTGGCTCAAGCCAGACTGTCCAGGCTCCCAGTGCCTTTGTAAAGACAATGGTAACTGCTTTGCTGATGGACTTCACAAGTAGATGTTAATTGGACATGCTGTGGGGTAATGGATTACTGCTTTGGAAAGCAACAGATGAGCAAACTCGGGAAGACTGGGTCCGGTGCCATAGTTTGTCAGAATGCAGTTTGCTGTTCTAAAAGGGTTATGTGGTTTTCTCTGAGTGAGTGAAAGAGAGGGGGAGAATACAGTTCTACAGTTCAGCAGCAGCAACTGGGACTGGAACAGGACAAGCTGGCAAGCTTGTGGGAAAACCCCATTTTGAAGATGGATTGTGAGTTCTTAGTTCAAAGCCTTTGTGGTCCTTACAAGAGGAGATGGCTGGCTGTATGGTGTTTTATCTGAGATAAGGGAAACAGAAAAGGAACTCTGTGATGACCTGAAAGAAAGAGGTTATCATCTGGAAAACCCTGATGGGACAAGTTTCTTCAGCAAGACACTGAGCAACAAATTTTTCTCTGAAAACTGACAAGAACCTTCCTGAGTGGTAACCATTTACCTTTCAAGCACCAAATCCTGGTGAAATTCATAAATGTTAAATTCTGTGCACAGTATAAGAATTGCCTGATACCAGTGAACTTGGAGGAGTGAGAAGTGAGATTGGACTGTGAATCAAATAACTTTTCTGAACTTACACACACATTACATATACGTGCACTTAGAATTAGAAGGGGGTTAAGTTGGGTTAATTAAGTCAATAGTGATAGGTTAAAGTGTGATTCTGTTTTCATGTTTAAGGATAATTAAAAGAAACTTTTGTTTAAGTAACCATATGTCTTAGTGAATATCTATTGCTGCTGTGTTTTTGGGTCCTCTGGGCTCGAAACAGTAGAGACCAGGCCTATTCAGATAAAATGCTTTTTTCAGAGAACTGGTCATTTTTTAAAAACAGCCCAGTATCAACAGCAAATCACTCGTAACAGTGTTTAAACAACAATAAACAACAAGGTAAGTTTTTAAAGAATTAAATGTTTAATTCTCACAAAAAAAATACTGGCCACTACTGATCACTGACAATTCCCCACCGAGGTCCCACTCACACCTGGAGTCCAAGGGCCCTGCTTCTGCCCAGAAGCCTGAAATCCACTACTGCTGCCGCCAGGAGCCCAATGTCCCCATTAAGTTCGCTCTGAAAAATTTTGGATAAATGAGGATTTCTGATGTTTCCAATATCCTCATTTATACAATTAAAAAAAAAATCAGATAACTGAGGATTTTGGAAAATCCAATTTTGGATAATTGGAGTTGTACTGTAATTCTATCAAGGACTCAGCCGGGCCTTGTCTGACCACCTCCCATTTCTTCGTATCTTTTTCAATAGCTTTTAGCTTGTCTTGGGTATTTACCAATTCCATTTCTACTTGGGTCATTCTTTGCATTAAATTTTCAATGATTTCTTTAATTTCAGTCATCCTCTCAGACATGACTCTCATTATAGTTTCGACACCTGCAAATCAATTACCCAAATCATCCATTTTCTCAAGGATAATGTTTAGTTCTTGTTCCAATTCCCCAGCTCTGCCGGGGTCCACCAGTTTCAAGGCCACTCTTACGCTACTCCCTTTCAGGCTTTCGCTTGATGTTCCTGGCTGAGTATAAACTTCCTCCACTTTTGTTTTTTGCTGCCTTGATCTCTTGGTACTTGCTTAATCCATTTTTGGTGAAAAAAATTCTTGATTTTGAGATTTTAATCGTCTTTTTGATACTTTTCATGGTCTGTCCTAAGTCCTTCACATGGCCATGCCCCCCCATACATCTCATAATTAAGGTTAGATTAGCTGAGACAATATACCATTTCTTATTGAATATGACAATTTTAAAATTTGCTTGCACTAATTAAAATTGCTATCTGCAGTTAAATAATATTTGGATGTTGATCTCTACAGGAACCAAAATATAATTAAATTCATTTTTATTGCCAGTAAGTGTTTTTACAATCCAAAGATTCTATTCAGAGACAATTTTGTGATTACAGCCGAAAGAAATATTCTTTAAGAAGATCTATGGTTACATTGTTTTGTAGTAAAAATGGCAGAACTGTATCTGGAACTAATTCAGAAAGAACTTTGTAATCTTCATACACCTAATTCCTCCATAACAACCTGTAGTAAATTGGCAATGATCTGAGACTGCATCTGAAGTCAGTATTAAGAATGAGCCCATTAAATTCAGTTGAAGAGTAGATTTAATACTTTTATCTGGAATTCTTGTTTAGCATTCAATTATTAACTAGTATTATTAGTGTAGTTAATAGTTCAATTCCATTCAACTTCCGTTCCAACACAGTATCTTATCTCTGCTGAAAGGATAAACTCATTCTCAATGTCATGGAATAATTTGTAGAGTTTCTGGACAATGAGTGCTTCATAGGCGTATCTAGGGTATGGCAGCCAGGGGACGTGCCTTGGGTGCCACTTGAAGGGGGGGCGCCACTGTCCTTGCCCACCAATCCTCATAAGAGTTTAAAAACAAGCTCATATGTGCTATTTAGGAGCAGGAGTGAGCATGAATGTAGGCTTTGTTTACACCCTCTGCTGCTGAATGTCAGTTCCCTTGACCCATCTGTGCCTCGGAGGTGCCAGTTCACCCACCGAATCCTGCACACGTTCTGCTGAGGCTTCCAATTAAATCCAGCACCGAGCATTCTCTGAGGCATGAGGGCTTAAGCACCAATCCTCCTTTAACAATGATGTAAAAAAATAAGTTCTACGCAGTGTACACAGTGAGCTCGACAAGCAAGTGGCTGAAAGTTAGAACTTTGTGGCGCGCATGCACCGGCAGAGCCTGGAAATTATTCACCTCCCCACCCCCACTCCTGTCCCAAGCCCGACTCCCTCAACACTTTTTATCTCATTTATTTCAAACAGAATACTTTTCAGACCAGCAAGAGAATAATTGGAGTTAGTACTTTTACTATAAAGCAGCTATCACACAAGAAAAAGAATCACTGGGAATTATGAGACCAGATGAATGCCTCTCTTCTCCCTTGGATGGAGCTGTTGGTGGCCAGTGCTGAGAGGAAGGGAGAAAGGAAGAAGGGGTGTGTGTCCATCAGCCCACGGGGATACTACTGTGTGAATGGTGACTGCAATTCCCAGACGATGGCTCTCTCAGTCTGGACGTGAGCTGACAACCGGAGGGAGGCAGCCGCACTAACTTGCTTCTCCAGTTATTCCTCGTGTTTTTTTTAAATTTTGACAGTTGGCAGGCCTACCTGGTGCCTTCCTGTCTCAGCCGGAGTGAGTGAAGCTGAGCTGTTTGTCTTGGAGACAGAGCTGAAGAGGGTGTGCACTGAAGGATGTTTGAGTGTGGGTTTCAGCATCTTCCTGCTTCTCTCCCACCGGGTGCTCAGCGCTGAGAGTTACCTTTCCAGCGAATGTAAGACAGGGCACCAGCAGGGACAGTGACAGCCACTCAACACATTTAACTTTGGCCACTCCACTCCAGCCCAGGGAACACCACTCGCTGCTTTCTTTCATCTAATGCTGGCCTTTGAAGTAGGCAGAGGGTTATTTTTAATTGAAACAACTGTTGTGTTTTTTAAGGTATAGATTGTTTTCCAATATCTCAATATATCCAACACAACATTAGATATGACTATATTAGGGTTCTACAGCAGTGAGTTCAGGTAGGGAAGGTGGAGGGGATGGCATGGAAAGGCAAGGGATGGTTGCAGGGTGAAGGGTTGAAGTAAATAAGGTTTACTGAAGTGGGGGTGGGGGTGCAATTTCAGTGCTTGTCATAGGCGTATCCCTAGATACACCACTGGAGTTCCTGCAAGGATTTTGGAAGTCTGATAAAATATTCATGTGTGAGCCAAACCTCTGAGCTTCAGACAAACAGGATCAATTTTTCCACTTCCTGCTTTTATTGCCACTGACCCAGACATAGGAGACCACAGGGATGCAGAGGGCTAATCTCTTTCCATCCAGAACTCAAAAATGATCTCAGTCCAATTTAAAGCCAAAAATAAAAACAATGGGAGCAGACGAGCTCAAGAGCTTCTAGGTTTTTTGACTATTAACCCACTATGTTGAAACTGTAGCCTGTAGGTTATACCACAAATGACCTTTGTAGCAGAGCAGTCATAGGCTCTGGATGATGATCAATATTCCCCTAGAATTCTGTATTACATCCTAGAAGAATATGGATCAGGTCATGGCAGGGTCGGTTTTCTGCCTTGTTTCTCTTCCACCATAAGACCCATTATGAAGAAAACTATAAATTGTAGTTGGCAGTAAACTACACTTTCAATGTAGAATTTAATAAGGTGCTATTTAAAGGTTACCACACTCGATAAGAGCACACAGGGTTGGAGGGTAATTTGTTGGCAAGGATGAAAACGTGGTTAACTAATAAAAACAAGAAATGGATCATCTTCACACTGGGACCATTTCCACCTCACAGACCATTGCCTGGACTGCAACTAGTTCTAATCTATATTGATGAGCAGGAAGAAGAGAGTGAGTGGAGGGCAGCAAATTTGCTGATAATGATAAAATAGATGGTTAGCAAGTTAAAAAGATTGAAACAAAGAACCTGAAATCACAGAAGGATAAAGATAAATTGAGTGAATGGGTGAGCAGTTTACAGATGGGATAAAATGTGGGAAAATGTGAGGGCCAGTAACTTTGGAAAGAAGAAATGTAAACACATTTTACAGTAAAACTGCAATCATGATGTGTCAACCATCACCCTTGAGATTCTGCCAATCTAGCAGGTTTTCCAATGTATCAACATTGCTCTCGTTAAACCCTGAACACTATTTCAATTTTTATATGATATACTAACATGTTTCTTTCAATTTACTCAATGAGGTTAAAGGGAACAGGTGATGTACAAGTACTGTCTTTGCCCATCCACTTGGCTTGCACTCTAGATCCCAGCTCACATTCCGGACAAACAGCGAGTCCAGGATTTCCAAACTAATCAATGATAAATTATTGGAGTTTTACTGTATATGTACATGAAGTGAGACTACACACTGTTGATATACATTGGGATCAGAGGGGCCCAGTACACAAAACACAATAATATAATAAACAGATAATTAGGAAGCTAATTGAATTGTTGGCCAACAAATAATTAGGAAGGCTGATATTGCAAGGACCATGAAATAGAAAAGTAAGGGCCCTTTGATGCTGATAAACCTGAATTTGGAATACTATGTAGATAATCTAGCCTCGGTTTAAGAAAGGATGTGCTTACATTGGAGGCAGTTCTGAGCCACTTGTTTCTTGGGATGAAGTGGCTGATATATAAAGAAAGATTAAGCAATTTGAGATATCGAAGAATGAGAAGCTATCATATTGAAAGGGAATGTTTCCCTAAGTAGGAGAGTCCAGCATTAGGACACCTTGTTTGACAATAATTACTCTCTATTTAAAATGATGAGAAAGAATTTCTTCTCTCAAATGGTAGTTAATATCTGGAATTCTCTACAACAGAGCACTTGGAGATAGAATGGTGAAAACTCCAAGGGATATGGGCACAGAGCAGGAAGATTATTGAGAGCAATAATCATGTCCAATGGTGAAGATGGATCAAGGTTGCAATCAACCTACTCGCTTCAGTTTCTTATGTTCATGTGAACAAAGGAAGTTCAAAAATGACTATTATCAATGTTTAATTTACTGTAAATTAACATAACTGTATTTTCCTTCTTTAGACAGACCAAAGGTAATAAATATCACATTATTAATAAATTGTCAATAAACTATACTGTATATTCTATGTAAATGAATAAATAAACCAAATTTACCAATATTTAAGCACGGCATATACTTGAAATTTTATCAATATAGTTAAATAAATAATGCATGGATTCAATAAATACCAATGTTGCTGTTAAACACATTCAGTTTCAGAGAAAATTACAGAGAATTTCTTCTAAAATGAAGGCACAGATTTTTATATCAATATTCATAAACAAAGTAAATTTTACTCACTGAATTAAATTCTAGATTTTTGTCTGCAACCACAAGAAGATATTTCTGCATACCTGGGCATGATTCCCTCAATTACTTCTTTCTGCAGCAATTCATCCAGATGTTTTCATATTTCAAAGCAGTTTTATTGCCTAGCTGCTTGAAGGCAGGGGATATCCCTAATGGCACACTTGAGCAGCACATCTGGTGAAACACAGGAGCAGTCTCTATGTGTCTGAATGCAAGTTCATGCACAGAACAAAAGATTTTTTTTACAGCCATGAACCTTAATTTTAATTTGCCAGTTCATTCGAAGCAAGGGGATTGGCAGCATAGGAATCTGAAACCCATAGATTTATTATTAGCTGTTTAACTTGATTCCATTAATGTATTATTTGTTCACCAATTACTATCTTGTCACCTCTAGTTAAAGGGATATACAAGGCAGGCCATTCTGGAATTGGCTACACATCAGAAGGTACAGAGAATATAGAGCCAGGCTGCTCTGGCTAATTTACCTTACTGTGGTGGGGTGGGGAGAGAACTTTAAAGGAGGTCATGATTGGAAATTGCTACAGAAGTGATCGAAAAATGTCATCCCACATTCTTGGAAATAATGCCACAAGCAACTTACCAAATCAGGAGATAACAGATTTACATGTTTCTCAAAATGCAGATGAATCCTACCACCTCAGCCTAATTATAGGCAATAGACAGTAGGTGCTGGAGTAGGCCAATTGGCCCGTCGAGCCAGCACCGCCATTTTTCAAATCGTGGCTGATCATTCACTATCGGTACCTATTCCCAGCCTTATCCCCATAACCCTCAACTCCCCTGCCCACAAGAGCCTTATCTAACTTACTTTTGAACATATCCAGCGAATCTGCCCCTACCACCCTCTGCGGCAAAGCATTCCACAGATCCACACTTGTCTGGGTAAAACAATTTCTCCTCATATCTGTCTTAAAGGGCCTTCCCTGTATTCTTAAACTATGCCCTCTAGTCCTAGTCTCTCCCAACATTGGGAACATGTCTCAATCATGTCTCCCCTCATCCTTCTAAACTCCATCGCATATAAGCCCAGTCTTTCTAACCTTTCAGCATATATCAATCCTGCCATCCCGGGAACTAACCTTGTAAATCTGCGCTGCACTCCCTCTATAGCAAGTATGTCCTTCCTCAAATTTGGGGACCAGAACTGGATGCAATATTCCAGGTGAGGTCTCACCAGGGCCCTGTACAATATTCCTCACATCTTCTCATCCTGCAGGACAAATAGCAGTCTGAATTCTAAAACTTCTTTGAATCCTCAGCTGTCTAACTATAGACATTTAACTTCATATAACATCTTGCCCTTTCTTCAGGGACACGATCAATAATTATTCATTTTCTCTTCTTTTCACATTTAGATCTCTTTTCAATCTCTCCCTGGTGAATGTGAAAACAATATTTCATAAACATTTTCAGATGGTGATGCCTAGGAGGTCAACAGAATGCTGGGATGAATGGTTGGCGGAAAAAAGAAAGAACCTCATACCTTATAGTGATCAAATTCAGCTTCATCCATCTATGTGGCATGTTCACATAAAGTCAGCTGTGAATTAAAAATGTTTATGATGTCACTTTAGAACAGAGTAGAGAAATTTCTTCAGCCAGAAATTAGTGAACATGTGGAGTTCATTGCCACAGATGGCTGTGGAGGCTGTTATTGGGCAGATTTAAAGCAAAGCTTGATAGCTTCTTGATTAGTAAGGGGATCAAAGCTTATGGGGAGAAAGCTGGAGTTGAAAGGAAAATTGCATCAGCCATGATACGAATGGCGGGGCAGACTGGGTATTTTATACAACTTCAGCATTAACTGCACACACATGTTCAGTACCACAGCCAATAAAAGCAGGCATCCTATGTGCCATTTTGATCATTATATCTATCTTCATGGATTTATGGGCATTCACTCTGTTCTTTTACAATTCTTAGTACAGATATTCCTTAGGGTACAAATACTTAATTTATGATTTTCCCTGTAATGCTGTTAACTCTTTGTGGTACATTTCATTAATTTACAAACCTATGTGTTTTAAAAAATATATATATGTATAACCCACAGCACACCACTTTCCATTCTTAGAAAGGTATCAAAATATCCATAACATATTTTAATCAGCCTTTCCAATTGATTTAATCTTGATTAATAAAGCATTTTCCAGGAATGTTTGCTTTTTATAAATCAAATAATAGTTGTATCCTGAAGCAAAATGCTGCAGATGTTGAAAATCTGAATAAAATACACACAAGTGTGAGATGTAGGTCATGCAAATTCCATACAGAGGAAGACCAATTAACTATTTCAGAATGATAAAAACGATGCTGGAGAAACTCAGCTGGTCAAACGGTGTCCTTTATGCAGCAAAGATAAAGATGCATAACCAATCTTTCAGACTCGAGCCCTTCCTGTTAGATGCCTGCCGACATTTTACCATACCTTGATGAGGGCTCAAGCCCGAAACGTTGGTTTATCTTTATCTTCACATACCTGCCTACATTTTGCTTATATCTTGATGAAGGGTTCAAGCTTGAAATGTCAGTTACATATCTTTATCTATGCTATAAAAAGGACATTGTTTGACCTGCTCAGTGTCTCCAGCATTGTGTTTTTACTTCAACCACAGTGTTGCAAACTTTCATGTTTTACTTATTTCAGAATGATGATCTTTCTATGGATTTATGGTACATACTCTTGCCTTTAAAAATGCATTACCTCAGATTTCCTTGGATTGAATTCCATTTGCTATTTTTGGGCACCAACCTACGTTGTTGTTTTCCCACTGTCAATAAATTTCTTCTTCAGTATCTATTAAATAGGTAGAACTCTGGTATTATGCTATGCTCAGTTTATAAGGGAATTAGAAGTTTCATTACATTCAACCATTAAAAGGAACCAATACCTTTTTGTGGTGCAGACTCATTATTTACTTCCATACTGTTCATTACCAAAATGGGCCAACAGAAGAACAATTCCATACTTTCTAAGAACAATCTCCTCACTTTTTCAATTTTACACAGGTTTTCATCCAAAACATAAATCAAACCAATCTCCTTGTACCGAGGTCTGATGGGCAAAAAACAATCTTCCACATCCTTCCACTGTAAATTAGTAGCTCTTTTCTATCTGTCTCATTCCTTGACAGTCCGTTATATAAACCTCCTCCCTCTACACACCATGGTCCCGAAAGGAGTCAAGCAGAACTGTGAACTATTCTGCATCCTGGTTAACCATGTGAAGGAAACCTCCAGGCAGCATTCAAATCTGAAGATCGAATATTTTCATTTTCTTACAAACTTTGATCACATAAATATAATACAATATATTAATTTTCTAACATTTCTACATAATTAATAGGCTCAAATTGGCTGAAGATTCTCCAGTACATCAAAGCACATATTCACTGATTTATGACACCAAAAATGTCATCATCTACTTATATTCACCTTTCTTGCATGAAACAAAATTAAAGTTCTGTCTGTTTATTCCCAGACTTCTCAGATTGTTTAGTGGTGTATTGTGTTGAGGTAACCAAAGATTTCAGTGCTGAGACATAGGAAGGTCTGTGGAATGATGCAGACCATTTGGAACTTAGAAACCCAGCTGACAGAACTGGTTTGCTATCACCATCAGCTGACATAAGTGGCTGCAGCTCCTGCTGCTGAATCAACTCAGTGGTGTCCTCATCAGCACTCCTTTCACCAGCCGTAAAATCATCAGGAAACTGGAAATGGACGCATTGCCTTGGCAGAGCAGCTGAAGACGTGTGTTGTTCCAGCATAAAGTTCAAGGACCTTGGCTGAAACATTACTTCAGACAGAGTGGGTGAGTCCAAACTCTCAAGCGATGACATGCTGTGCTCCCAGGCATATTTTAAGTCGACTGGCACAATCTTGGTCGTTTCTGAAGACACACAGGCTGCAAGATTGCTTGCGTCTCCTTTCCAGGGAAGCTCTTTCTCAGCAGAAGTAGGAGATAATGGAATAATGCTTGGGCTTTGAAGATATTCAGAATTACCTGAGATGTGCAAGTTTAAAACAGTGCATTTTAAGAACATTTAAAAAGGTATGGATAAGTATCCTAAAGAATATATTTTCAAAACAGTTGTTTACTATAAACTTGAAATAAATGCATAACATGAGAGTGAAAGCAATACAAGGTGCAAGTAAGATGAAAATTAACAGTTGTAGAGTTCAAGACAACTTGAAGCAAGTTAAAATTTAGCAAGCCAGACTCTGGAGAGACCATTATCATGCTGCAAGATTGTAAGAGAATAAGTTGTTACCAGTACTAAGAATAGTCAGAAAATATACCTGAAAATAGTTAATTCAAAGCTTCTTCAGTAATTATTTCAATAATAAGAATCTTTAATGATCCTGTGCTCTTAATGATAAAATACAACATGAAGGAGCAGAATTAGGCCATGCAGCACATCGAGTCTGCTCTGTCATTTATATAATTTTTCTCTCAACCCTATTTCCCTGCATTCTCGCTGTAACCTTTGACAATCTTACTGTTCGAGAAGCTATTAACTTACAATTTAAGTATGCCCAATGACTTGGCCTCCACAGAGGTATGTGGCAACACATTCCACAGATTTACCACCCTCTGAAGAAATGTCTCCTCATCTCTGTTCAAAAAGGACGTCCTTTTACTCTGAGTCTGTACCCTCCTGACATAGATTCACTCACTATTGGAAACATCCAGGCCTTTCAATATTTGTCATGTTTCAATGAGATCCCCTCACACTCTTCTAAACACTGGTGGATACAGGCCCAGAGTCACCAAACCCTCCTCATAAATTAATTTTTTCATTCCTTGCATCATATTCTTGCTTAAAAATTAGCTCAAATTTGCTTACGATTCTCCAAGTGTAGTCTGATCAACACCTCAGCATTACATCCTTACTTTTATATTTATGAATAAACCATCCATCAATTTATGGAGAGGGGAAGTTACAAATCTGCCAGAAATTGCTGGGCTATTTGCACCAGTTTACTATTACTTAAACAGCAGATTACCCCAAACTTTCTCATAAGATCAGAGTATTGTTGTACTCGCGCAATACTTACCCAATAAACAATCCATAGAAATTAAGGCTAGTATTTAATGATTTGCAAACCATTTTAATATGAAGATTAATGTTTCTGCAATGCTTGCCTCTCCTTGAACGAGAGCAGTGGAACTACTGAGTCTCTTTTCTGCAGGCAGTATTGCTAGTGCTTTTTAAGATTTTTTTTTCCATTGTCTCTTTCTGCCCCCACTCTAAATACATTTTTCTGTTCTTTGTCTTTATTAGTCATTATTATTTCACCCTCTTCTCGTTCCAGCCAATCTTCTGATTCCTTTTCATTGTTAAATAGCTTAAAACAATAGAGCCCATCATACAGGAGCCTGGTTGCTTGCTATCCCATTGCACTTGCTGCAATCAAAAGGTTGAGCTGAAATGTATTCCACCTGTTACAAAATGCCACCACACTGACAGTCAGAACGTTCCATCATCAGATTTCTCATAAACTACACACATAGTTCGACTCTCTAACAAGGAATGTTACAAGGATCATTTTAAGGTCAGGGAATCACAACTTTCGCTTGCACTTTGCTCGAATTTCAAAAGCAGTAAATTAAAAACTGCAGTCATTATTTTATAAATGTTGTATCCATTGAACAAGCAAGTTGCCCTCTGCAAAATGTTGCATCCATAATTTAAACACAAATCACTCTGAATTATCTTAAGTACTTTTACACACAATGAATGAATTAATAAAGAATAAAGTTAGTGGCAATCATGTTGCTTGTTCATCTATAATCTGGCCATCACTTCACGTCACTCCATGATGCTGAGGAGCTGTTTCATTCCTTCATGTATTCATCATTCCAAATTCTCCAATTTATTCTCAAAACTCAACTCACTATGACAACTTTTTAAAATAAAAGCCTTTTTATCACTCATAGCTGACACTGTTTCATTCACATACTAAGCAGTGCATTGTATTTAGCATTCCCGATTAAATACTCCACACCGAACACAGACTAAAGTAAATCAGCAGAGATGGTTGGCATCAGCAGCTTTTGCGATCCACACATGCTCTAAACACAGAAGCTGATCACCAACCGCTTCAAGAAACTGATTAAAAACAACATGAGTATAAACTTCTGATATGGGAATGCACTTGCTCATACAAATGTCCTAACTCAAACCATGAACTGCTGCAAAATATTGTATGCTTCCAAAGTTCTGAAGATTTTTATTTCTAATATTCTTGAAAAGAAATTGCCTCACATGAGGAATATACCCTGCAAGTAGTTACTGAATATTATTATAAATTGTCTTAAAGGAACTGGTTTGGTTCATACAGTTAGATAGATTTATTCTCCAGGTGCTCTTAAGCCACAAACTAGAACCCTTCAATACTTGGTTCACTCTGGTTTACCTCACCACTCAGGCCACACTCCTACCTTTCACCTCTAAATTCACTCTTTCTCCACGCTATCACATTTCATTCCTTGGCTCACTCTGGCTCCCATTATCCCTCAGTTCACATTTTTTGTTTCAGTCTGTCACCTTCCCACTCTTATTGCCTTAATCCATGATGGCATACTCCATTCTTCTTTCCCTCCCTTGTGTTGCCTCTGTGGGAATCTTCCTGACAAGTCCACTAACTCCTGCTTGCACTTTTATACACCCTGTTAGATCTGTTCATTCCTCTTATTTCCATTAGTACTATCCTCTGCCTCAGCTGTGTCATTCAAGAAAGGTACCTGCTGTTGTGTGACATTGATCTCATTCATTACCATGAGGATCTCTGTAGATTATTTTTCCCTTTGAGGCTGCAATAGACTCCAGGGAAATAAAAAATATTTGCAAATAGTGCACTCTATGTGGTTGCATTTATTTATGTATTGCGATATTTCCATGTGATTACTTTTGCACTTTTACATTACAATTTTGTACTGGACTTTCATTATATTTCTGCAACTTCAACAAGGAATCTGGGACTATCTTGCAAAGGATCTCACACCAACTAGCAATTTTACCCATTTTTTTGTGGCAAATCACACCCCAAAATAATTTACTTTGTCATTATACATATCATCATTACTGTAGCTTGTACATTATTAAACCTTTACATGTTCAAAATAGTTTTTAAATAAGGCTGTTTTTAAAAGCACAATAAGTGCATACTTTCTCACGAGACCAGTGTACAAACTATTAGTAAGTCCAGAGAGGTTTTCAATTTAGTAAAAATATCTTCATTTACAGTTCTATATCACAAGCAGGATTTTTGAGGAATCTGTGTGTGCAATATCAGATTCAATTTCTCTCCGAATTAAATTACATTTTCCTTCAATAGCCTACTTAAAAATTAGCAAAGAAATGCAAAGATTTTCTGATTTTTATACATTAATATTGGCTTAGACTAATGCATCTTGTATCTTAAGAGTTCTCAAAGGAAAGTGTAAGTATCCCAAACTGAGGAAAAGAAAGAAGGTAGAGATAATGGAATCGATAATTGCATTATTTACTGTTGATTTGTTTGTTGTTGGTCGTTTGCTTCAGTGGACAATTGCGAGTCTGCTGAATTAGTTCTGATCTCGTGGAGATGATCGTAACCCGGCCGCACTAGCTGAGAAAGGATGGGTTCATCATTTTGAAATTTCCAAGGTGGATCCTTCTTGCAAATCTCCGATTCTGTGCCATCACTGATTTGGCTAGTAACTAAAACAAGATTTGAATTATCCTCAATGGAGTTTAACACCAGAAAAGAAAATGCGAAACCTAATGTTTGATTTAAAACAAAAAAAATTTAATTGATGGCCAAGAAGTGGAATAAGGAAGCTTGATTAACCTGTGCCTTTTTGATATGGCACATAACTTACACAAACTCATAATCAAGATTTAGTTAGATTCATTATCTTTGCATGCAGCCAAGTGGTCAAATTAAATATGTGCTACCAGCAAATGACTTGCAAAAATGATTAAAGCTACACCTTCATATCCAAAAATAGAGGTACAATGTGGCTACAACTGATGGGGCAAGTCATTTGATACATTTGGAAACTTTCTGGAAGCCATGGCAGATCACAGGAGAGAGGGGGAAACCTTACCTTCAGTTGTAGTTCTGGAGGTCTTGGAAAGAAAAGTCCTCTGACTACACAAGACTAAGTTGCTCTCTGGAGACATGGTTAAGTGATGAGAGGAAGAGGTGTTGGTAAGGTCAATACCAGGAACAACGATTCAAACATGTGCATGGAGTAGCATTCACAAATATAGTCATGGATTGTGTAAACATAACCAGTTCCCATTTTCTAAAAGCTAAACCACCGATCTAACATTCAATACACCGGCATCACCTGCCTCCCATCAATCTCCATCTATTAAATCTGGGACCTAACATTCAGATATCATAACCCCACCCATTTCACCAATTCTACATGCTTAGGTTTCCTTCAAATCTCACGTTCATATTGCCCAGCTTTCACACACTGCCAGTTGCTCAACTGCAACAGACTGGAGAAGGCATTACCTAACTAGCACCAGTAACATCTAACTGATGGGTGATGAGCATGGGTTCAACAGCTCACTCCCCTCAGATCAGAGTATGAGCATTTCTTAAATTATCTAGCTGATTATTTTAGTATCCACCATGGTCTGTGGTCTTCAAAAGCAGCAGAGGTATTGCAGAAGATGAAATGCTCACACCCATTCCTTCTTTTCTAATGCAGGTCTTAATAGCTTCCTCTCTCTTCGTTATGACCCTCCCCTTATATCTTCTCCCCTTCAGCAGCCAAGAACCCCCAGCTGGTCAGTTGGTGTAAGTTACTGGACCAGTTTCCAAAATTTTGTGCCAATATACCTGAGGGCTCCACTCATAATCTAAAATTTACCGCACTCTCGAGAGGTCTCAGCCCTTCAAATCAACAGCCAGTCTGACATATAGCCAACCTGGAGTGCAATTTCTACCTCCTGTGATGAATAAATGCAAGAAAGCACAATGTAGCAAAATTACAATGAAGGAGGCAGCTACCACTCAAAAGGACACATGAGAAGTACTCATTCCCTCCCTCCATTTTCTGTGTATTTCCAACATTTTGTGTTTTTACTGTGCATTTCCCATAACTTCAGTCCTTGGCTTTTCAATGCACAGTGGCTGTCAGGCCTGTGTGAGGTTGCACAGAGGGTGCTGGCACCAATTCCAACCATGCCTATGGGTTTATGAGCAGATCAGAAGCCCATCCCACTGGCATGGGAAGTCCTGGTTGACTCCATTTGGAGACCAAAGCATCACCCTGTATCTGGTGGCCAACTCCATAACATTATTGTGTTGAGGGTGGCATCTCTGGATACTGATGGAGAATCCTATCTTTGTTTGTAAAGCTGCCTCCTTTGTTGCACAACAGTTTCATTTATTTATTTGTTCTCAGGAGGTGAACATCACTGACAATGCCAGTATTGACAAAGCACCTACGATCTGGAATCACATACTTCCTTACATGAGTTTTTCATGACTATTCAGTCGTTCCATGGCTATTTTTATTGAGACTAGCCTTGTTGAAATTCAAATTATCCATTCTATCAGGACAAAAGAAGGTCCTTGTCACCATGCTGGTCTGGTTTGGTGGTAGGATGATAGAAGGCCTAGATGACCAGCATGAGATGATGTTGTAAATTGAACACCCTGCTCAGGATCCTCCACATCCATCTCTGGAAGGTTCCCCTTTCCTTTTATTTAAGATTCGGAGAAAGGGCCACTATATTCAAAGGAGGACATAGGTGCAGTAACAATCACGGAGACCAAAAGTCAATGATCACCGTCTCTGAAGAGTCTTGGAACTCACTTGTTCTGACAATATCAAATTCCACACTTCTCACACAACCATCCTTTGAACCGATGGCCAACACAGTATACAAAATCAATGATCCCTTTAAATGGTTCAGGTTGAAGGTTGGGGGTATGCCAAGAAATGTGCTTTGGGTTTGGATTGTAGTTTCGACATGAGGAATGATCTGCTCACCCTCTATGTGCCAGAATTCTAACTAAATAGCCACAATGTAAAAGTTATATTTGTGACTTGACCTCATGATCTGAGGGGAATATTGGAAGCACATACAGTGATGAATCAATAGAAATACAGAGTGCAATTTCTTGGCCACTGCACTCGTATAAATCCAAGAGATTTGTAAAAAAAAAATCAATTACAACTTAGTCTCTGCTCACAGAATTAACCCCACAGGCAGCATTTAAGTTCAAAACTGAAGTGTTTTAATTGCACCTTGTGACTGATACTTCAGTCTTCTTTGCACATTGTTGAACATGGGTGAATCATCAGACTTTGAGATGGTTATTTGTTGCTGTCACCAACATTTTGAACTTTATATTGCTGCAGATGGGAATATGGTGTTTAATTATAGCTTATAGCAAAATTACAATTTAATGAAGAAACATAATTGCTATAGGGCAGGAAATTCTGCCTTAAACTTTCCAAGTTACCTGTATGCACCATGTGGATCAACTCTACAAATGAAGACTTACAAAAGTCAACTGATCTCTCAAGTGTGGCTGAGTTAGAAATAAAAATCACTATTTTCACATTAGGGAGTGGAGCACTGGGCTGAGGCAGATGTATTCATTCTGAATGGGATCCTGGTGAAAATAGTTATGGTTTATCAGAAATTGTAACTGCTTTCGGAAGTAACAGATTTATATTGGAACATCTGGCACAAATAGAAATCTCTCCAATCCCACCCCACAAGGTTCATTACACCATCTTGTTGATTACGCCAAAAATTCTGATGGATAAATTAATACATCATTTGAGTCATTTAGTGTGATTGCCTCTGACTCCCTGAAGGCAAAGGATTGCCTTTTTGATGTAATTTAGTACTCACAGCATCACAGAAAATGTATGACACAGAGGTAGTGCATTCATTCGATTGTGTCTTATGCTCATCAAAAAACAGCTAGTCTCCTTAATCCCACCCATTCAGCGTTTCAGCAGTTACCCTGCAGGCCAGAATCCTTCAAGTAATCAAGCCCATACTCAATGAAAGTGATGGAGTTTATTATCCTTTCAGAAAATGAGAACAAAAATCTTCATCTCACACAAACCTTGCTGACAAAGCCCTCTGCTTGTTGTCCATTTTGCCAAGGAAAACAAGTTCCTCCTCTTTACCAAATGACTAGATTTTCTAGGTTTCAAATGATTCAAAGTTCTTTTATTGTCATGTAATAATCCTCCAATTTGAACTTTTCCTCCCGTCAGACATTGCCATTTTTGTTTTATTGTAAACATGTTTATCACAATTCTTGCACTTAAGTCTAAATCAGTAATATCTGCAGAACATCCAGCAAGGGATAAAGCACCAGGCCTTGTGGAACTCGAATTATAACAGCCATCCGGTCACAAAAAACCTAAACCTGTCATACTTGTTTCCTACAATTAAGTCAGTTCTGGATCCAATTTACCGCTCTCCCTTAGATGCCATGTGCCTTTCGGCTTTTGACCAACCTGCCCTCTTGGACTTTGCCAAAACTTCTAGTTAAAATTTAAGAGATTATTTTGGACAAATTATCCTCATTATTCTTTTTTGCTACTTCATCAAAAAATTAATTCCATGTATTACGATGCAACTTTCATTTAACAAATCCATTCTGTACGTCTTTGGTTAACCTATATCTTTCCGAAATAAGTTTTATTTTGTTCCTAACAAATTATTCTAATAACCTTCCCACCACAGAAGTTAAACTATCTGGCCTGGATTACTTTGTTCATCTCTTTTTCTCATTTTTACAATGGTATAATGTCCACTCTTCTGTCATCAGGGATGATTGAAAATCACAGAGATCCTCTGTAATTTTCTCCTTTGCTCCTTTTAACATCCTGGAATATATTAAGGCTGGAAGTCTGTCTACTTCTAAAGGAGCTAAATCCCTTAAAACTTCCTATTTTGTTATGTTTATCCCATCCAATACCTCATACTCTTCCTCTTTAACTACAACAAGATATTTATATTTCCGAAAGACAGTTGTAAAGTATTCATTGTCTACCTTTACACATTTTGCTACTGTTTTTGGTACTTACTGCATCTTGCTCTTTATACATGTAAGAAATTAGAGTATTTCAAACTTTGATATTGTCTGCTGGTGGTATTTTTACTCTCTCTTTGCTTTCTTATTTTCCCTTTAATATTGCTCCAACATTTTCTCTTTTTGTTATGAACACCTTCTCAGCAAAGACAAATTACACGAATCTCCCTGTTCCTATGTTTGGCAGATTTTAATTTATCACCATCAGAAATTGTTCATGGTATCACTCCCTTATTAAAGGGCCACAACAACTGGAGTTTTGGAGAATGTGACTCTAACCAGTTGAGGTTGAGTCTGCTATATTTCATTTGGAAGTGGTAAACATACTGTCTTAATGTCTTACTCTTGAGACGTGCATTTTTATTGGGCTCTTACACAATGCAATTGGAAACTTGGTTTAAAGTTCATTCCTACTGCATGGATTTCCCAGTTCTTAGGAGATGCTGTGGGGAAAAGTTTGCAGGAAATGCCACTTCCACAAAATATGTAACATTTCCAGCAGCTTCTGTGGGCCATAAGACTGCTTTGATCATTACAGCCTCACTGTTTCTTCTTAACAGCCCCAAAGGCCACTCTCTCTTCTCACCACCAACGACTTGCAGGATGACTTTCCCTTTATGACAGTTATCAGCTGCCTAGCAGCCACCATCTAGGGTGTCTCTTGGTTGCTTGCTGGGGGAAAAGAAAGCATGTAAAAAAAAAGATAATTTGCCAAGATCTCCAGACCCAACTTTGGTGAATTCTTCACCCATTCTGGTCTTTCTCAGATCCTGCTTGTAAATATCAGGGCTGGGTCTAATTTGGTTTATAAGTCCATTCAGTACCTGAAATTTTTCTTTCTTCTAAGTTCCCATCCACTGTGCGTGCCATGAATGTAATGCCTTCATCATTCTCCTGCTCTTTTACCTTCACAGTGTGCTCCTTTTCCTCATCTTCTGAATCAACTTCTACAAAAACCGGAACTAAAGCCAATAGAAAGAAATCATTAGTTCTATTGTAAGCCAAAATGAGTGTCCTTCCTATAATAGTCTTTTCCACTTTTGGTAATGTTAATCTGAGTGTTGAATGATGGGTTTCAATCTGTCCAATATTCAAAACACTATTTGAAAGGAAGTGGGGGAAAGGCATTCAACCTCAATTACTCGTAATTTAGTTGCAAATGAGCTTTGGTCTTTAATTTTGGTATTCAATTCCATTGACATCTATATTGCGCATTTGATGGTACTAATCAAGAACAAACTCTGAGGTGAAAGTATGCCTGATAATGATCATTTTGGCTACATTGACATTGCTATATTTTCAAACATCTATAGTTGCTGACACCTTAATGATATTAAGATTCATAACTCAAAATCTAAATTCACATTTCCCAAGCTGGAGGTATTGAGTTTAAGCAGGGAGATTCTGCTACAACTGTACAGGGTACTGGTGAGGCCGCACCTGGAATACTGCATGCAGTTCTGGTCTCCTTACTTTAGAAAGGATGTACTGGCTTTGGAAGCGGTGCATTGGAGGATCACCAGGTTGATTCCAGAGATGAAGAGCTTAGCCTATGAGGACAAATTGAATATATTCACTGAAGTTCAGAAGAATGAGAGGAGATCTTATAGAAACAGAAAGCTATCAAAGGGATGGATATGAGAGGCAGAAAAGTTGTTTCCAATGGTAGATGAGACTAGAACCAGTGAACATAGACTCAAAATTTGTGGCGGGGGGGGGGGGGGTGGGGGGAAGGGTGGTAGATTTAAGATGGACATGAGGAAGAAGTGCTTCTCCTAAATGGTGGTGAATCTATGGAATTTTCTGACAAGAAAGCAGTAGAGGGTGTCTCATTAAATATATTTAAGACATAGTTAGATGGACTTTTGCATAGTAGGGTAATTAATGGGTAAGAGAAAATGGCAGGTTGGTGACCTAAACCCATGGCCTGATTAGCCATGATCTTATTGAATGGTGGAGTAGGCTTGACAGGCCAGATGGCCAATTCTTGCTCCTGTTTCTTATGTTCTTATATATTGGACTGATCATTTTTTTAATGTTCCCCTACTGTCATATTTGATCCGACATCCTTCATCTTCTGGCTAATATCCTTTTCTTTTACCACATCATGTTTTTATAGTACTTCATAACAGCGAAATATCTATAAGTTGAGCAATCAATATTGATGTTTTGGAAAAGTGACTGAGTGTGTAGGAGTTGATATAAAATAGGTGCGTTGGAAAGTTGTAAGGGGGCTCAAAGTCATTTAAGAGAAATAGAGACAGGTTAAGTGAGTGGGAAAGAAGTTAGCAGATGCAGTTTCATGGTGGAAAATATGGGGATATCCACTTTGGAAGGATTAATTTTAAAAAAAGAAAATTATTTAAATAAAATGAGTCTACAAAGTTCTGTGATATGTAGAGATTTGTGTATCTTAGTAAATGAAGCGCAATATGGTGCATCAGGTCATTGAAAAGTCTAATGCACTATTGACTTCTACTGTGAAGGGCATGGAGTAGGTAAGTTTTATTACATCTTTACAGGGCACAAATGAGAGCACATCTGGAATACAGGTATGTGCCGCTAAATGTCTGTTCAGGCAATGAAAGATGGCATATACATCCGTGGTTCCATAATTATTCAGTTACTGCAAGCAAATCCGCAGCAATTTCGAAAAAGTGATCAAAACTATAGGAAACTATATACCCAAACTGATCCGAATGCCCCACGCTCTCCCCACAGCTCCGTATCAGTCCCCACACTGATCCCATTGCCCTGTGTTCTCCCCACAGCCCAATGTTGGTCTCCACACTGATCCCACTGCCCCACTCTCTCTCCCGAAAGCCCCGTGTCAGTCCCCAAACTGATCCCACTGCCCTACTCTCTGCCTACAGCTCAGTAACAATCCCCACACTTGTCTCACTGCCCTGCTCTCTGCCCACAACCCTGTGCCAGTTCCCACATTGAACCCACTGCCCCTCTCTCTCACCACAGCCCCGATGTCGATCCCCACACTGACAAATAAAAAGCTTTCAGGTACACTACAGTATCCCATATATTTTTGCTAGGTATATAATATGGTGTTCGCTCAACATCCACTTTGTGTAACGCCCAATTTCTCAGAGCATATCGTGGACGTTAAGCGGCACATACCTGTACTGAAAAAATGGCAGTCTTGCTGGAGCTGCCGTAACTACAGTGCTGTTGGTACAGATCGACAGAGAACAGGGAGCAGAGACACAGTGCTCCTGCAAGATCCAACCGCCAGTGTGACTTCCATCAGCTCTGCACAGGCCTTAAACAGCATATTAATGGAACTGACAATGGTTTTATTTAAAAATTCTGCTACCGCGGGGTCTGCTTCCAAGATGGCAGTGCCCACGATTGGCAGCACCCATGATTAGCCATTCCAGGGAAGATGAGGACTGGCGCAGGATACCAGAAAAGACTTCATGAACAGAAATTTAGAGGCTAGACTGCCAGATGCAAACCATAGCAAAGGTGGAATGCTTTGGATCTTGGAGGTTTACACCTCCACACTTTGCTCTTGCCATCACTCTGATACAGGAAAATCTTGATCTCGTCTGTCCACACAGCCTTTTTCCAGAATTTTGCAGGCTTTTTCAAATATTTCTTGACAAACTGTAATCTGGCCATCCTTTCTGGGCTAACTAGTGGTTTGCATCTTCCAGTGCAGCCTCTGTATTTCTGTTTATGAAGTCTTCTGAGCATAGTATCATCCTTATGCAGGGACCATGTTAATCTTCTCTGTATCATTCCAATTTAAGCACATTATCATTGACAAATCCACAACTACCTCCTGAAGAGTGTTTCTGATCACATACATTCGGGGATTTTTCTTCATTTTGATGAGAATTCTTCTGTCATCAGCACTGGTGGTCTTCCTTGGCCCACCAATCCATTTGTGATTACTCAGCTCATTAGTACGTTTTTTCTTCTTTCAAACTGTTGATTTTGGTAATCCTAACGTTTGGGCGATGTCTCTTATTGTTTTATTCTTGTTTTTCAGCCTCATAATGGTTCCTTGACTTTATTGGCAAAACTCAGGTCCTCGCGTTGAAAAATGGGATCTACAGACTCCAGAGGTGGTCAAAAGCTTAGAAGCAAGCCTAGCTCTTTTATACCTGCACCAATGAAGCAATTTAGACATACCTGAATACTCACAAATATATGTGAAGCCAAATGTCCCAGACATTAGGGTGCCCTGAAATTAGGGAACTATGTATAAAAAGTGCTGTAATTTTTAAATGGTCCTGTAAAATGTATACAAATAACCTTGAATAAAGTCTGGAATGTGCACTTTAATTACATGTGAAATGTTTGATTATAAATGTAAAACTGTGGAGCACAGATGCAAATAAAGGAAAAAAGTGTCTTTTTCCCCCAAACATTATGGAGTGCACTGAATATATGGATATATTCTAATTCATGGTCACCTCCCTGTTCATTGGTGCCATTTAATGAAGGTGAATTGATTGATCATCTAATCTCATCATGAGAATTTTTTAGAAAAAAATTTCAACATATAATATCTTGAATTTCACAAAACAAAAAGATCATGAGTAGGGAACAAATGTCCTTTTAAATTGTGAATAAATTAATTAATCTCTGACTTACTTGTGTCATGCCAGTTCACATTTTGCCGCAACTTATCGTTAGGTACTTGGCCATTAGCACCTTCAGCATTTCTCTGTTGAAAACCACATAAAAGCACACAATAAATTCAGCATGAACACAAAATTAGGCAGATTGTTGATTTTTTAAAACTCAACTACTTACCATTAAAATTGGGAGCATAAGGCTATTCATTTTTGTAATTTATACGCACTTTGGTTAAAAGAACCCAATTTCACATTGATGTTACATCTGTTCATGTGAGGTGTTGCACATTCTGTGGTGAAAGAGGTTAGTGCTGAATGTGTCCATCAAATTCCAGGACCATTAGCCAAAGCTTCCAATGGCACAAAGCACAAGTAAAGTGGAGAAGGAATAGAGTGCCAGACTTACCATGCACATTTCAGAGGGAATACAAGTCATTCAGATGCAATATAAATGTAGTCAATTGCCCAAGTATAAAGGAAAACACCAGAATTAAGACTTATAGACATCTTTAGCCTAAGTCATCAACTATAAAATGAATAATTTTTAAGTCCTGCCCATTTTTAGTCTCCACTGAAATCAGTATCAGATGGTATGTAAATCCAAGTGATTGTACAAGTTCCCCATCAGTGAGTTATTTGAGATTTTTAAAAATTTAGACATACAGCATATTGTCCTACACCCCTGGTATGTATTCAAACAGTGGGAGGAAAGTAGACCCCCGGGGAAAACCCACGCAGTCATGGGGAGAACGTACAAACTCCTTACAGACAGTGCCGGACTGGATCACTGGCGCTGTAATAGTGTCGCGCTAACCACTATGCTACAAATTTTCTTCAATGATGGCACAAAATGAGTTAAAAAGAGGAATTAGTCTGCCTTGATAGAGTTGACCATTGTTCACAAAATTAAAAGGGGTGAAAGGTTAACATTATTTTCTCTCAGGCAATGCATGACTAAAATTTTCTATGTCTGGCCCCATTCTGCTCAAAGACTTTGATCAGAAGTAAGTGGACTGAAAACATAAACAAAGTCTTCTAAAGTTTGTAAAAGATACTTGGTGGCTGCTTTGCTTTTGTATATAGAAAGTTGCCAATTGACTATTTTTGGATTATAAAATATGAATTGAATTATAAATATACACCCAAAAGTTGATTAGACCTTCACAGAGTGCACTTTTGCTATTGATATATAATGCAGGTACGGAGGAGGAGAATGTCTTGAATATATGGCTCCAACAACATTGAACTAAAATGGAATCTGATGTAGAAGGGGCTTTCACAATTTTTTTTCTGCCTGAAGCACTCTTATACAGGATTCAACTTATCACTGAAAGCAAATATGTCTGTGGAGCAGGAAAATTTTAAAGTCAAACCCCTTTCATGTGGATTATTTTTCCGGTAACAACAAACGGTGAAAACGTACCATGGCCTTAAAATATAAATACAACTTGCCTTTTTCTGACATTTGTGCTCTTTTTTATGTCTACATTTGTTCTTTGAAGGGTAGACATTGTGTTTGGTGGATTTGAATGACTCAAGACGACTTCTCATGTTTCGTTGGAAAACTTCTCTTTCTTGCCTTTCTTGATCGCCTTGAGCAACGAAATGCCGACTGTAATTTCCCTGGTACTGGTGCAGCATGGAGCAGACATCAATCATAATAAAATCACACACACAGAGTGCCGACAGTATAAGAAGTTAATAACTGTCAAAGTGCATCAACTGTAGTCAGTAATTGAATCTGTATGTCCAGCTTTTTCACACACTCTGGGTTCATATAATGAGATACATTTCCTTTCATTTTATCTCATAAACAAAAGGGTAAACCTTTAAAAATGGCTAAAAACATTGGCATTCGTCTGAGTCACGCTATCAGCAGATTAAAGAATTCGAGTCTTAAATTTCAACAATATGACATTTGAGTTGATATATTTGGACACATTTACACAGTTGCACATTGTATTCGTATGTGAAAGAAAAAAATAATTTTCAATACATGTTCAGCATGGCCTAACACAGAGTTATGACAAGAACAAATTTTAAATCATTTTTCTCCTCGTCTTTTTGGGATGTTTAGGCCGATTGTGCACCCTCATCATGCTCTGGTGCAACCAGCTAACTGACCATGGTTCAGACCCGATCCATTCTACTATATTTGGGTTAGATGTATCTGTTTCTCAGTACGATATAAATATGCCTTACCCTTCTCCTTGGCTTGTAGAGGTTCTCTCTTAAGACATGGTGCATCACTGTGTCTTCCCGATCTCTGCCACTCCTAACTGTGTCAATTACTTGCAAGTCTAGACACACTGCACTGCCACTTTCCCTCCTGATATATTAAAACAAACAAAATGAATGCACAAAAATAAATTCCAAATATCCTTTTATTGAAATATATTGTCACTTTTTAAATATATTTTGTAGCCCAGTTGACTAGGGATTCTTAACTCTACCAACAACTTCATGAATGAAAGTCAGAGTTCAAAAATAGCCTGGAGGAAGCAGAAGCAAAAAAAAACTGCGGATAGAATAAAATGGACATTACGTAATGCAAAGTAATTTATTATAATAATTTTAAATAATCCAATTTAAACATTCTATAAGGAGGTCCACTGTTTCAAATTGTCTGTGTCGAACGATCATTTCAAATGAAATGAAATCAGGCACAGGCATCTTTAACTTCTCTCAACTCGAAAGGAGGCAAATCAACTTCTTTAGACAATAGACAATAGGTGCTGGATAAGGCCAATTAGCCCTTTGAGCCAGAACCACCATTTATCAGATCATAGCTGATCTTTCCTTTTCAATAACCAATCCCAGCCTTATCCCCATACTTCCCTTAACTTCCCTACTGTGATAGTACAGATCTATCACCAATGTACATAGTGTATATAGTTACTGTATCTAGACTGTGCTTACAGCGATTGGCTGAGAGCTAAGCCACACCTATTGTTTGGGCCTTAAAGGGTTGTGTCCCTAGCCAGGTCGGATCATTCCGGACTGGTCGGCCACCTGTGAAGAGCTCCGGTCTTTTGCTAATAAAAGCCTTGGTTTGGATCAACAAGTCTTTGGTTCTTTCGACGAGCTCTACACCTACCCACAAGAGGCTTATCCAACTCTCTCTTAAATCTATCCAATGAATCCGCCTCCACTACACTCTGTGGCAATGCATTCCACAGACCCACAACTCTCTGGGTAAAAAAAATTCTCCTCATTTCTGTGTTAAATGGCCTTCTCTGTATTCTTAAACTATGCCCTCTAGTCCTAGTCTCACCCATCATTGGGAACATGTGCTCTGATTTCACCCTGTCATGCCCTTTGATAATCCTAAATACCTCAATCATATCTCCCCTCATCCTTCTAAACTTGCATATAATCCAAGTCTTCCTAACCTATCCGCGTATGATAATCCTGCCATCCCGGGAACTAACCTTGTAAACTCCCTCTATAGCAAGTATGTCCTTTCTTAAATATGGGGACCAGAACTGCACTCAATACTCCAGGTAAGGTCTCACCAGGGCCCTGTACAACTGCAGGAGGGGTTCTCTACTCCTATACTCCAATCCCCACTTTATGAAAGCCAACATACCATTCACCTTCTTTACCGCTTGCTGAACCTGCATGCTAGTTTTCAATGACTGGTGAACAAGTAGGCCCAGATCCCTTTGCATTACCCCACTCCCTAGCTTAACACCATTTTAATAATATTCTGCTCTCTTGTTTCTGCCTCCAAAATGGACAACCTCGCATTTACTCACATTAAACTTCATCTGCCATCTTTCCACCCACTCCCCTAAACTGTCCAAGTCCCCTTGCAATTTCCTGACATCCTCCTCACTCTTTACACGACCACCCAGTTTAGTGTCATCTGCGAATCTGCGTATGTAGTTATTAATCCCCTCATCCAAATCATTTACATAAATGATAAACAACTGAGGGCCCAACACCGACCCCTGTGGGACCCCACTCGTCACATCCTGCCATCCAGAAAATGACCCGTTTATCCCAACCCTTTGTTCCCTATTTCTCAACCTAAGGAGAATGCTGAAATTATAGATGTAATAAAACATTTAAGAAATAAAAAGGCACAAAATGATATATGTCCTCCACGCAATAGTTATTTCTCCATTTTATATTTGGTTCAGTTTGCAATGACAAAAATATTACTGCACCAAAGGCAGGTCTAAGAGTGACTTGAATGAAAAACAGGACAAAAGATAGTGAAATCTATTCTTCCTTCCTTCCATTAAAGGTTAGCTGCTCAAATCAGTATTGAGACATTAACAAACACCATGTACACATCCTATCTATTGGTATTAATTTCCAGTTTCCATTTCAGAAACCACAAATCTGGAATGTGCAACAAATGTTGAAGGTGCAGATGTGCTGATCACCAGCAGGATCAGCAATGCATTAAACCTGTTTACACCAAGTTATGGAAAAATAACACTGCAGAATCAGGCAGTTTTCTTAATGCCTTCAGCTCTGAATCACAAGCCAACACTTTACATGGTCATGATGGAAAAAAAATCAATAAATCTGATAGCAATAAATAAATTCTTATTTTTATAATGAAGCATTAGACCCTGTCTCTGTGTTGATATTGCTTGTAACAGACATAAGTAACTCAATCGCAGCATCACATGAACAACAAACCCCATCGAACACCGAATTTCATGACTTGTTCCTGACAATAAATTCTGATTCTGATTCTTAAGTTCTGGTCAATGCTGCACCACATATTTAATATTCTATATGCTTTTAGTATGCCCTCAAATAAACCTGAGAATAAAAAATGTGTCAATGTATTTTCTGTGCAGAAATTTTCCTAAATATAAATAAGTCTTAGAGAAAATCTGACCCATTATATAACCTTTGTTGGCAACCTCATCTCAAATACTGACTGAGGATGTTTATATCACCCTCCTTTTGCCTGCCGTGGCCAAAGATAGAAATATGTTTCAGGCTAAAGACTGAATGCCTAAACTGTCCCCGTGCAGACATGGCTCCAGCTCTGAATTAAAGAAATTCATGCAAACATCATGACTGGTACTCACAGGAGGTTTGTTACGGATGTTTCAGAGAATGATGTTCTACTTGGCATAGATGCAAATGAGAATTTTCCTGATGACATGTGTCCTCCCTTTAAAAAAAAAGTTACACTTAATATGAAAAGCTGCAAAATATATTTACTCCTCTCAAAGTTAAAAATAAGGAAATAATTTGCACCCTTTGAATATCAGGAGGCAACCTTAGTATTACCTTCCCAATTTGAATCGCTCACTTCTCTAACAGACAGCGCACTTATCCACAGACAGAAAGCAAATAGTTCAAAATAAAGACTTGTTGAAAAGAATTTGTATGGATCAGAGCAGAAAAATTTGATTTTGGGTCTTATTCAACTGGAATTTTGAAATCATCATGAATAAAAAGACCAGGGTTTGAACTGGGAAGAGGAATAAATAGTATAAAAGTTCTAATGAAAGGTCTTTAACCTGAAACATTAATTCTTGTTTCTCTCTCCACACATGCTGCCTGATCTGTTGAACAGTTCAAGCATTTGTTGTTTTTATGTATTATTGAAGGAGCAAATAAATCATTTATAGTTCTTGTTCCTAATTCAGGAACTGTTAGGAAAATGTTATGTTTGAACATCCACTATAGATTTAGTCTTTAATTACACTTTCTATGAATTAAAATAATTCAGTGTTCAGCCATATGAAGAATTTAGCTGAGCTTATAATGGAACACTACATACCCGTCAAACATTTGAGAGAGGGTGTGAGGAAAGAAAAGAAACAAATCTGTTCTCCTTTGAGGTACAGTATACTAGCCTTTTCAGGCAAAATTTTAGGCAAGTGACCTGTGCTCACCTTTCTGAAAATTGTACCCTGTAAATAACAATGAAATCCCAGTACCAGTTTTCACCAACTTGGGAAGTTGTCGTCACTATTCTTTACTTTGCTCTATCCATATAACCATATAACAATTTACGGAGCAGAAACAGGCCATGTTGGCCTTTCGAGTCAGCACCGGTTCACTGATTTTGTGCACCCTCTTCAGGCATTGGTCCCGGTAGATCTTCATTCAATAATGATGGACGAATTCAATGCAGGTGGAAACAGATCCCGTTTGGATCTTGTATTTCTGCACACTTGTTGTTTCTGATGAGATTCTGAGTGATGGTCAAACCAAGAACGTATCATTTTATTTAATTCTTTTTAAAATTTCCCTGGTACCAGACTCGGAATTGATTGAAACAAATACTAAATACGTGGATATATATTCATTTTAATACAATTTTCTTGACCAATTAATGTCAATGGTAGATCCTTCCATTGATTTAAGTCAGACTTAATCTTGTTTAACAAAGGTAAATAATTTAAACCATACAAATTCTTCAACTCCTTATCAATAATTACACCTAAGTATTTAATCTTCTCTGACCATTTAAATTTAGTAATTTGCATACAATCTGAATAATCCTCATCAGATATAGGTAATATCTCACTTTTAACCCAATTTACTTTATATCCAAGATTAGAAATTTTCCCTCATTAGAGTGTCACATCATGAATTACGATATCCAATACCTGATGGATCTTGACCACTTCAAATTTTTCTACACCCTTCTATCACTTTAACCTAGCTACTCTGAACTGGCTGCACCCTGATCTCTAAGAATGTCATCTTCTCAGCACACCCTCACATCTCTCTTTTTTCCACAACATGACAACCAAACATCAGACCATTGTCCCCCATGTAGTTGTGGATCTCATTTTCACAGGATATCTTCGATTCCTCGTTTTCCAACCCTGTAGCATCACACAGCCCACTCTACCTTCTGTCAAAAAACACAAACAGGACAGATCGTTGCTTTGCAAGGCTACAGTGACCAATGACTAAGGTGAAGTCAGATAAAGTCTCTATTTTTTCTTATTGTATAAATTGAGCAGTTGGAACGGTAGTTGGGGCAGTGGTATGCTCTACTTGCAGGATGTGGGAAATTAAGGAGACCTCCAGTGTCCCTAATGCTTCACCTTGCTGCAATTTCTTACAGATTGTGTTAGTGTAATGGAGTTGGATGAACTCTGGTTCATACAGGAGGTGGGAGGGGGGGGGGAGAGATAGAAATCAGGCAGTTGGATTCTTGTCAGGAGAGGGAAAGAGAACAGGCAGTCTAAGGTACCCATGTGCCTGTTTCCCTCATGTATACTGCTTTGGATACTTTTGGGAGGGGTGAGGGGGAGCAAATGAGTTACCGGGGAAAAGTCACAGAAGCTTGGTCTCCAGCACCATCTGGCTCTGTGGCTCAGAAAGGAAGGTGGGGGAGGGGAGAGGAGGGCAATGAGTAGAAGAGAATGACATTGATAGGGGACTGAATGGTTAGGGGAACAGGCAGGAAATTGAATAGAGGTGATTGACTCCCAGATGGTATGTTGCCTCCCAGATGCCAAGGTCAGTGCATTCTTGAGAGGGAAAGTGAGCTGCCAGAAGCCACGGCACAAACAGGTACCAACAACTAAAAGAAAAGGAATGAGCTCCTGAAGTATCATTATGGGGAGATAGGAAGGAAGCTAAAAAGCAGGACTTCATGGGTTGTAATCTCTGGATTTCTGCCTGACACACACACCAGTGAGGATAGCAGAAGAATGCATGGCAGGAACCTTAATAAATATGAAGTCAGTGCAGAAGAGGCTAATGTGTTGGAGCATGTTGAGGTTAAGAAAGAGGTAGTGTTGGAGCTTCTGAAAAACATTAGGACAGATGACCCAAGACCAGACAAGGTATATCCCAGGTTTCTATCAGAAATGCAGGAAGAGATTTCTAGGGCATTGATGATGGGTCTTTATCTCATCCTGCCCACAGGTGTGGCATGAGAGGACTGGAGAATGGAAAATGTGGTTTCCTTGTTTAAGAAAAGTAATAGGGAGAATCCTGGAAATTATAGACCAGTGAGCCCTATCTCAGTGGTGGGCAAACTGTTAGACAGAATTCTTGGTGTTAGGATTTTTGATTTTTTGGAGAAGCATAGTCTTATTAAGGATAGACAGCATGGCTTTGTGAGTGGCAAGTTGTGCCTGAGAGCCTAAATGCATTTTAAAGGAGGTGAGAAAACAAATTAATGAAAGTAGAGCAGTGAAATGTGGTGTATATGAGTTTTAGTAAGGCATTTGACAAGGTTCCTGATGGTAAACTCATCCAGAAAGTCATGAGGCATGGGATCCATGTTAATGTGGCTGCAAAAGGCAAGAGGTTGGTAGTAGATGGAATGTATTTGGCCTGGAGGTCAGAGACTAGTGTGTTTCGCAGGGATCTGTTCATGGACTACTGCCCTTTGTGATTTTTACAAATGACTTGGAAGAAGAACTGGATGGATGAGTAAGTTTGCAGATAACATAAAGGTTGGAGGTTCTATGGCTAGTGTAGAAGCTTGTTATAGGTTATTACAGGATTTAGACAGGATGCAGAGTAGGGTGGAGAAGTGGCAGATGGACAATATGGAAAAATGTGATGCGATATATTTTTGGAGATCAAACCTGAATGCCGAGTACATGGATAATGGTAGAATTCTTAGTAGTGTGGAAGAACAGAGGGATCTTGTGGTCCAAGTCCATAGATCCCTCAAAGTTGATGCGCAAGTTGAGAGAGTGGTCAAGAAACAGTATGTTGTATTGGCCTTTGTTAGTTGGGTGTTGAGTTCAAGAACCACAAGGAAATGTTGCAGATCTATAAAGCTCTGGTTAGACCACACTTGGAGTATTATGTTCTGTTTTCGTCATCTCATTTCAGGAAGAATGTAGATGCTTTGGAGAGGGCGCAGAGGAGATTTACAAGGAAGTTGCCTGGATTGAAGAGCATGTCTTAAATGGAAAGGATGAACGAGCTCTGGCTTTTCTTTTTGTAATGATGGAGAATAAAAGGAGGTTTTTTTCAGAGGTGTTTAAGATTATGAGAGGCATAGAGGGCATTGACAGCCAAAACTTTTTTTGCCAGGGTGGCAATAGCCAATACTTGAGGACATCTATTTAAGGTGAGTGGAGGAAAGTTTAGGGCTAAGCTGTTTTGCAGGGAGTGGTGAGTACCTGGAAAGGATAACAGGGGGTGGTGTTGAAGGCTGGTACTACAGGGACATTGAAAAGGCTTCTATATTCAGTAGTGTATGTACTTGTATGTAAGAAAAATGGAGGGTTATGAGAAGGGGAAAGATTGGGTTGTTTGAGAAATAGATGGCACTACAACATTTGCTGAGGGCTATATCTCTAGCCCCACTGAACATATTTCTTTCTCGCAGATTCTATCCTTATTTCCCTAGTCTTGTCCTTTCCCATTTCCATCCATACCACTTTGAATGCTCTCTACCACTTCAACAGTTTCCATATCCCTGGTTTCAACCAATTCAGCTGAAGCCTGCAGCTTGCCCAGACTTCCTGGACCTCTCCCAGAAAACAGAAGGAGAATTTTCAGACACCCTCCCAGTGCTGCCTGACTCCGTTTGCTGAGTCCAAGCATGTGAGTTCCCAGCAGATGAAAGCTGATTTATTCTGTGGGGCAGGATGCACAGGCAAAGGAGCACATAAGTTGTTTTTAGAACATTTTCTAGAACAGAGTTATCATGTAAAGACCAGAGCATGAGTAAAACAACTTAATTATACATCTGCATGTTAAAGTTCCTGTTTCATTGTATGGCTGTGTATGTTTACTAATTAATGCCTAAATTATTGACAATGCAAAGAGACGATATATATCAAGATTAATTTTACATTGAATCTGATTGGGGTCTAATTGTACTTTCAAAGCAGCTCTGAATAGTGTAGAATTCTATTTGATTAGTATGTGTATGTATATACATTGTGGGAGGAGGTAAGATAAACATAAAAGCTTAACGTTCCAGTTCCTTATACAAATCCTGCCTGCTATTCATGAACTTAAAATAAAAGCATCACAATGGTCACTGCCCTTCAGCATAATTAACTGGATGTAAAGCGCTTTTCAGATGTGGCAAGGCATCATATAAAGGCAGACGTTTCATGTTTCCATCAGCTTAACATTATACTGAGATTCAGCCAACATCTGCTAATAGCATTACCCATTAGAGCATGTGTGTCATGGATATATGCCACGGCTCCAGTTTCATATCTCTGTTCTCTTCTGGAGCCTAATTTTCTTACTTGCCTCTTTACCTCTCACAATAATTGTGACTGGCAGCAGGACTATTGACCACACTCTACCAGATGTGTTATTTTATTGTTGCTTTAAATGTGCATGTTTCTTAGACACTTATCATGTAGTTCAGGTCATAAAATTGTGAAAGAAAATACAAAAGAATAATAATCATATTTTCACTCTTCATAGCCAGTTACCAGCATACCATACTCTTAATTTTTTTTCATATTGTCTGAACTAGTATTGAGCTATGGTAGTGACATCACTTGGAACAGCAATGAGCAAATGGTAAATGCCATAATTCAGGGCAATATAATAAAGGGAAAAAATACAATTATAATAAAGGGAAAAAAATACAATTTGTAAAGGAGAGTGAAAGACATTTTGCAACATCTTCACTTATCTTTTCCTTTCATCCTTGGGCTCAATCTCAGTACTCATTTTTAACAGCCTCTCCAAGTCCTGATGAATGGTTCCGGCCTCCAATGTTGACCATTCTCTTTCTCCCAGTGATCCTGCCTTGCTCACAGGAAAAAGAATCTCAGAGATGTATGTGATGTCATGTAAGTAATAAATCTGAACTTTGAATTTGACCTGCTGAGTTTGTCCAGCAGATTGTGTTTGGCTTTGGATTCCAGCATCTGCTGTCTTCTGTGTATGTCCCACCTCCCTGCCATGTTAAATTTTGTCAATAATGCATCGGAACTGTGAGCAGTCAATATCATTCTGACTACCCTCAGCTGTACAAAAAAGCACCATATTAGCCCTGATAACTCATGATATGTTGTGTGGTACAATGTTTCAATATAAGAGTGTGACTATTAGATCCAAGAATTTTCATACAAAGAAACTGTATAATTATCTATTATCATAACATGCCATTCTTGCAATTGTTTCTTGAAGATATTGAGCTATATCATGTAGATATGATATTTATTTCTACCATAAAGGTGTATTCAGTGATAATATAAATAACATGGAAATGGCTTCATTCCAGGATTTTCCAAAGAACTAATTTTAGCAAAGAAAATAAAATAGGACTCTACTTCTAGAGTTCAGCAGTTGGACTACTTCAAATGCCATTAAAATGATTTTTTATTGTAAGTAATTTACATTAAAATAAAAAAATACTGAGAGGAGTTGTCAGTTGTTAAGAAATGATTGGGGATTAAAGGTGTCTAGCTGCAGAGTATCACTTTACCTTACACTGTTGTTCGCAGATGGGCTAAACCAGCACAGCCTTATTATTTACAATGACAAAAAATTATGCTGATCACAGCTTTGAAAGATCCCATTCCCCAGGGCGGTGCTGACAATCATCTTCAAACAATAAGGTTTTCAATGTGCTAACAACTGGCTCTCTTGTGGAAGGTAGGCAAGGATGTATGCAGTTAACTTAAAATACATGATCTTTCAGAAGTTAGACTTGAATAAAATTATTTGAAGAAGCCCAAAATCCACTCGACAACTAATATTAAAAATGTATTTTGGAAATATACTTTTAAAACTTGTCATGGAGTACAGTGTTACACTTGTCTCAGAGTAAAATATACCTTTGTTTCAGACTGAAGAAAAACACCCATTAAAATTTAAAACAGAAAATAACTTTTCATTTGAACTGCTGGTGACTGAATGTTAAGAAACATGATTTTCAAGAGGGCTGTAATCATATTTGACAAGGTTTAAAGATCTGGCCATTCTTTGCTTATTCCTTGAAGAAGGGCTCAGGCCTGAAATGTCGGCAATATATCTTGGTCTCCTATGGATGCTAAAACACTGGGCTGAGTTCCTCCAGCATTTTGGTGTGTTTTTCAAGATCTGGACAATCAGCTACCCCACCAGACTTATGGACTTCCATTTTCTTTTCTCAGCTCCTACCTCTCTCATTGTCCAATTATTCTACTTTGCAGGTCTCCCTTCTTGGGCATTTGAAGTCCACTCTCACATCCCTAAACAATTCCACCTACAGTTATTGAGTTTGATTGAATTGCTATCTGGTTTGTTAATAAAACTTGGTCTCTATGTGTTTACATCCAACACCTTACCGAAATCTTCCTGAATGGCAACATTTCCTCTCTCCAGTTCTCTGTTAATTATTTGGTGGATAAACAGTAATATTTAACAGTAAAATTATGTTACCTATGCTCTGAACGAATTGATTTCTTTCTGTAACTGCATTCTGTTCTGTTACTTACTTGCTGTACGATGTATGGGATGTTGCAAGAATGCTCACAAAACATTATCACTGGTATAAATCACAATAAACAAACATGAACTTGGACTTTATAAGAGCAACAGCTGTAGATTAACCCAGCACTTAGTTTTGAGCAAATCTACCTCCCAGATAGAAGAAAATAGACTTTCTCAGTCACTCAGCCTAAATGTGCCTTGCTTCTGAATTTTGGTTCTGTTGATATCAATGGAACAGAATTTCAAACACCTAGTACATCCTGTTCTTGCTAGAAACACAAGTGCTTTGCCTGAGTGCCCGAGCACAAATTTTAATTTTAAATTTTATGTACAACACAGTAGAAGCCAATTTTGGCCCAATAGCATATTGGCCCAATAACCTACAACCCCACTTTTCCGGAAAACCTGGAGAAAGCCCACGTACTCACGGGGAGAATGTACAGACAATGCTGGATTTGAACTGGGTCACTAGCGCTGTAATAGTGTTATGCTAACTGCTATGTTAACATTGTCACACTGCACCCATCACCACCGCCACCCCCCTCACCCCCATCCATCCATTCATGATTTTCTTTCAGACATCCAGTTTAGCTCATCTTTGCATATTCCTGGCTCTCGGACATGGGCGCTTGCTTACATTTTTGTAAAGTGAGGCCAATTTACCTCAGTGAACTTGAGCAATGGATCAGTAGTGACATTGTGTCCTCGTTGCTTGAATGCACTGAGGATGTTTATACATATAAAATGGCAGCTAACCGCCAATACTTGTTATTTTTCTATAAGTAAGTATGTAACATGTGAAATCAATGAGATCAAAATTAACAATGTTAATTTGTGTGGCACAAACAATGCCTTTTTCTATATTTGATTGAAAAATAGTAAATACAACAGAAATACTTAAAAACTGAATTGTTTTTCTTGTTTTGTGTAATGGAAATTTGACTTAAATCAATCTAAATCACATTTTCCACCATATCTGGGTTGAACCACACCAATTGTGAATTTGGCACCCTTGTGAGCCCAATGTAATTTCTCTGTCAGCATCACATGGTTGACATTATTCCCTTGACTGGAATTTAGACCAATTTGTCCTGGAGGCTCCTGTTCAAGGCAGAAAGGAGAGAACACAAAGAAAGAACTATGACCTTATAGAACCATAGAACATTACAGCCTTCCTAATCCGCGCCGAACCATTTTTCTGCCTCATCCCACTGACTTGCACCCATTCCATGGTCTTCCATATTCCTTGAATCCATGTACCTGTCCAAATTCTTCTTAAATGTTGAAATTGAGCCTGCATTCACCACTTCAGCTAGCAGCTCATTTTACACACCCACCACTCTCTGGGTGAAGAAGTTCCCCCTAAACTTAACCCATGTCCTCTGGTTTGTATCTCACCTACCCTCAGTGGAAAAAGCCGACCTACATTTACTCTCTCTATTCCCCTCATTCTTCTACGCTCCAGGGAATAAACTCCTAACCTGTTTAACCTTTCCCTGTAACTCAGTTCCTGAAGTCTAGGCAACATCCTAGTAAATCTTCTCTGCACTCTTTCTACCTTATTGATATCATTTCTGCACACAATCCTCCAAATTATAGACACCAGAAGAAAATAAATGAAAAATGTGGGTGACACTGCTAAGTTAATGAGTAACAGAAGGTAGTTGTGGAGATTTGGAGAAGCAGAATGTTTATTTGGAAATTATCAGAATAAAATATCTATGAATTCTGTAAGTGTCAAACGTAACAGCTCCAGTTGCTGATTTTTTTATCCATTTCCTTTCTATGTTTAAAATGATTGAATTCTAATTAGGGTACATTCATGCTACATCTTTACCTTCTTTACCCATCAACTGCGACTTCAGCTAAAAGTAAAGGCTCATGGTAATAAACTCTCCCAGAATTTTGTTTCTTGGCTTGTCAAACAAGAAGAACATTTTATCATCCATCATCCACACCTTTTCACCTCTATCTACTGTCCCCACCTGAACATCATTCCTCCCTTATCTGCTTCCACTCATGTATTGTGGAGGGTTGTGGCTGTCACGTGACAGCACTGCCCACTACCTGGTCGGAAGACACACCACCTGTCAATCCATGTTTGGCCCCACCACACCCATCAGTGTGCACCGCATCATTGACCCCTTTAAGTACCTTTGTATATGACCTTAGGTCCCTGTAAATTACCTGGGCTGCACCCCCAAGCACTATTAAGGGTGCCATGTGTGTTTGGTTCTTTCTCTTTGCCCTCTTTGAGAGATCACCCTGCTTCACTCCAGGCCGAGTTTCGTGGAATGGTGCTGGAGAAATCGTTGGTAAGATGTACACTGTTATAGGGTTGGGAATGTTTTAGATAGTGTCCTTAGTAACACAGAGTAGTACCTGCAATGAGTCAAGGGGTAGTGGATATCAAATTGCTTTACTTGATTGTATGTACCTAGTTCAGAGTGAGAATGTGTGTGTGTGTGTGTGTGTGTGTGTGTGTGTGTGTATAATTTTATCTGTTATAATTTTCCCATGGTCATCCTCTATAAATTGTGCACATGTGTGTTTTATTCCCATTACAATTTTTCCATGTGCATCTGTAATTAAAATTATAGACTACTAGACTGTGTTCAGAGTCCTTTCTTTTGAGACCCACTGAATCTGTTTTCTCACTCACAACAATTTATCACAATTTCTTATCAGTTTTCATGATCTAACAGTTTTTTGTTTTCTCCATTTGTCACCTCCTGGTTTTTGTCCTACCTCCACTCTTCCCTCCCACAGCTAGCTCCATCTGCCCATCAACCTCTCCAGGATCCATCTATCACTTCCGAATTCCTGTCTCCTCTCCCTCTCCCACCCCCTTCCCCCCCCCCCCCAATATTTCTTTATACTGGCAATTCCCCCTTAAATATCCAGTCCTGATGTGGCGTCTCCACCTGAAAGCATTTGCACCAGGTGAACTGGAAGAAGAGCGAGGCAATGCTCTTTAGTAACTAGCCCGACTGGTCCACAGACGGATCTGACTACCTGAAAGTACTGGGGATCTAGTTAGGAGGACCTGAGGCATGCATCAAAAATTGGTTGGAGTGGATTGCAAAGGTCCACCATAAATTGGGTGTGCAGGCACAACACTCCCTCTCAATAACAGAGAAGAACCTGGTCATCAGATGAGAGGTGCTCTTGGTACTTCTGTATGTAGTACAGAGTAACCCATCCCTCTGCACCTCTGCCCTGGCAGATACCAGAGCAGTTTTCTGGTTCATAAAGAGATCCAAGATAGAAAGTGTCTGAAGGGTCACCATGTACAATGGGGGCCAGAACGTACCCAACGTGGCCCTCATCTGATGACCACCTTCGCATGTGGCTGCATGAGGCTATGCATGGAACCAAAGTCTGAAGACACCAAGTTCCACTCTGTGCTGAGGTTCAACCTGTCCCAGATGTTGTGAAGGATGGCTCTGGCCCCAATGCCATGCAATGTCCCAGTCAGCTGGACTTTGCCACACCACCTATCTTTCATGGAAAAGATTTTCCAGACCAATTCCTTTTGATTACAAGTCCATCAGGCAGCGGTCACCAAGAAACGCCCTGCAGAAACAGAGAGATGAGGACTTGATGGACATAGTGAGGTGGTTCCCTGAGCAGACTGTCCAGGTCATCTGGTGAAATGCCTCATTGTTAGCACTCACAAACAAGAGCTGGAATTGGTGTGGCTGGGGGTGAGAGGTGCCTGCTGGTCAGATCCTTCCAGTACCACAGGAACATTACTCACAATGCACATTGTCCCCAAGATGAATGCATTGGAGTGGAGACCGTGACCCACCTCTTTGCAGAATGCAAATTTGCTAAGAGTGTGTGGAGAAGGTTCATCCCCAACAGCAGTATGACAGAGGACCTCTGATCTATGGGCTGTTCCCATGGACACACTTGGATTCAGACATCTAGAACTGCTAGAAGACCAACAACTCGGTGAGAGATGCACTTTGGTCTGCCTTAAATTTGTTTGTCTTTCTGCACATGGAAATGTTGGTGAAGGAATGCTGCCAACTGGCACATTCCAGTCTGTAGGATTATTTACCGAGGGATGCACTGAGGCTTGGCACAGCCAACACAAGGTCGCTGTGGAGAAGGACACAGTCTAGAGTCCTGTTATTGGGAGGCTGAGGGACTGAGTCTGAGAGGAGAGGAAGTCCCTGAAACAAGAGGGGGGAGTAACAACAAGGTGCCACAGTGGTGGTAATGGTGTGAACAGAGAGTGTTGGTAACATTGTACAGTGATGGAAATGTGTGGACAGGTTGGAGAGAGACTTTGAGCATTTTCATTTTGTAAATATTTATTGTGAATAAAGTCTACCTTTGATTGAAACATCTTTGACTTGAGTTCCTTCAGCAGTTTGGGTATTTTTTTGCTCCAGATTCCAGCATCTACAGTCTCATATGTCTCCAAAAAAAAGTCTGAATTCAGCTGAAATGAGCCAGTTTTCTGTCACTCTTTCTTCAGTAGGGATTTTCTCCATCTGTGGTCAACTGAAAATTTTCAATAAAAGTTCATGTGGTTGACAGGATTCAGGAGTTGCACAAATTACTCTGAGAGACATGTGCGGTTTGATGACTCATAGTTTATAACCTATGGGATATGACTGAATCCCGTCACCTGTCTACACAAACCCACCCTATGTTTATCCATATGCTGTACAGTTTTAATTCAGTTATTTTATGTTTCAATATGGGTGGTCTAAATGGTTTGGCAGTTAAATGTTGACCCCAAATAACAAAATTCACAATGTTGTAGTTCATTCAATTTTCAAAGGATGAACTGGTTCTCAGCAAGGTTATAAATGCCATCATCAAAAGAAAATTAATAAAAGTTACCAGTGGGGTGAGGTGGAAAGGGGCAGAAGGGCACATTGTCCAAACCAAGCAACCATAATCCTTTCTCCCGTCTAATTAAGAAGAGAATTCAGGCAAAAGTATTTCACAGAGGTGTGGAAGGTATTAAAGGATCAGGCCTCCAACAGCAAGACTTTGAAATATAATGTCATTCCTGGCATGAGGGGCTACAATTGGAAGGCTAGATTAGAGGGGTCAGAACAGTTTTCTCTGGAGAAGATGTTTAGGAAAGATTTAACAGAAGTAGAGATGAGGGGCGGAGACAAAGAGGTAGTGTGAGATTGTTCCTTGTAATGAAGGATGGAGAACTAAAGATCAAGGGGAAGGACGTTAAGGGCGATATAAGCTGAAAGACAATTGACAATAAATTCTGATTCTGAAAGAATCTGGAATGCACTGTCTACAGAGGTGATGGATACAACTTCCACTGTGGCTTTCAAGTGGTTATTTTAATAAGATGGGGAAAAAAATGTGCAGGAATAAATGGAAAGGCCCAGTAGATGGTACTAAAGTATGATGGGCTGAATGGCCTCTTTCCATGTAATAATGAATCATTCTTGACAGTCTGAGCACAGAAATACATAATTTATAACTGTTTTTGGATGCTTCACAGGAACATAATCAAGCAAAGTTTGATAATGAGTTGAATAGGAGATTGGTACTCAAGTCACCAAAAGTTTGATCAAACTTTAAGAATCTTCTTAACCGTAGAGAGAAATAAATTAAGATAGATTTCCGAGCTTGGGCAGAAGCTACTAACAGTATGGCACAGCAGATTACAGAAAATAAACAAAATCCAAGGACTACAGAAAACTTGGACAATCAAATTTTGGGTTTTGGGAATGATAAATCAGTGACTCGGGACATAAAGTATTGAAGCAAACCGTGGGCATGGGTGAAATGTACAGAGTATGAAGACTGAAGGAAAACAAGTTACTTAATATTTATTCAGCAAGAAAGGTGACACATGGCTTTCTGGAATCTGTTATAATCAGTCTCCTTGGGGACTCCACAAGTCAGATTTGCAGGTTTTGTGCACTACGGGTTAGAGGAAGTTGTTTTTTTTTCAGCTCACAATTGTTCAGATAATATGGATCTTCTGTTATATTGTGAAAGGAAGAACGCATTTAACAAAACACCAAATACTGGAGAAAATGGAAGTGTCGGTGAATAAAGAAGATTTTAAATAACTAGTGAAAAACTTCACTAACTTGCCTAATTTCTAAGTATGAAACAGTTCAAATGCTATTGAATTAAGAATCTACAGCAATCCTCTAACTGGCAAATCCAATATACACTAGGGTGACACTGTAAATAGAAGCAGATCAAATATTTATCTGTGCTCTTGGAGTAAAAGGCAATAAGTTAATACAATCTATCCTTTATGAAATATATACATGTACATGTTTTAAATGTTGATTAAGATCTTTGTTGATCACCATTCTGAAAAGAGCACAAAGCTTTTCCTGCCTTTACTTCCCAGCGCTATCAGTCACTCTGAGCTACCGCCCATTGTTGGATAATACTGAATTACAACTGAATTACTTCCCGTGAATGACATCACCATCTGTGAACACTAAAGGTCATCAATGTGTCATGGCCATACAGGCTTTCAAAGAGTAAAATCTGAGGGATAAGGTTTCAAAATCTCAATAATGGGGCAAAAACATAACAACCTTATGAGAGAATGCATTGGGAAATAAGTAATTTTTGAATAAAGGGCCATGTGTTTAATTCATAAAACGTGTGATTTTGACATGTTGGCTCAAGTATTCATCAAGACTTAATTTAGAATGTTCTGCTTAACCACGGCAGGAGGAATGATCCACTATTTCAGAATTCATGCTTTTGGACATGACTTCCTGTAATTTATGTGATATTCATTCACATTCATTAACCTTTGGTGCAATAAGGGTTTAAACTCTCAGAACAGACCAATGTACGTATTTTTCCAATTCTATTTCTTTCACCCCAACATCAAGAACAGATTTCCGAGAGTCTTGGCACATATTAGAAAAATGGGGGCAGATCTGGCCTTTCTCCAGGAAAGGCATCTGATGGAGCAGGAGCACCAAAAGCTAAAGAGGGGATGAGTAAAGAGGGGTCAGGTAATTGCCTCCTCATTCAGCTCAAAGGCAAGGGGGGGGGGAGGGTGGAAATCTTGATAGGCAAAAAAAGTTCCGGTGAGAGTGCAGCATGTGGCCACAGATAAAGCAGGGAGATTTGTAATGGTACACTGTCAGATATATTCAGAACCCTGACCTTAGTGAACATTTATGCCCCCAACTCTGACAACAAAAAAATTATACAGGATGCCTTCCTAAAATTGGCAGAGGAAAGGGAGAACATTTTGGTTGAGGGGGACTTAAACTTTTGTCTGGACTCTGTCTTAGATAAATTGACTAAAAAAATAACTAAAACGAAAGTGGCGAGGGCTACCATTGAAGGAACTGAATCTGATATATGTATGGAGGCCGAACCATTCCTGGGAGAGGGACTGTTCCTTCTATTCTAGAATAGATTTTTTCTGGCTTCAGCCCATATAGAGGGTAGGATCATGGAGGCTGAGTACACTGCAAGGCTCCTCTCCGACCATTTACCCCTATTATTAACAACAGAAATGCCAGACAAGTAGGATACAGTATACAGGTAGCTTTATCGACAGCAATGATTACGACAATACTTAAAAAAGACAAGAATCCATTGTGGTGGTACACCACTGGCCTACTCCAGGGGCAACCTCTGTACCTGCAGAAGAGCATGGGGGCAAGACAACACCTGGCCGCTGTCAATCAGCCGACCTGAATGGACCAAGCCCCACCCAGTCAGGTATCAATAACCCTCCGGGATATAAGCCTGAGCCGGCCCTTTCACTCTCAGAGCTCACAGCAACACAATCTCACAGTTGGCTCTGTGGAAGTTTACGTCGAATAAAGCCTGTTGTACAGTCTTTGGTTTTGTGTGTTTGCTTCTGACCGACAGCGCACCATATCCACAAATGCCATCTTCTTATAGACCTTTTTCTCTGTTAAACACAGATTTAAAAATACTGGCCAAAGCTCTGGCAAATAGATTGGCAGAACATTTGCCAAAGCTAATAAATAAGGACCAAGTGAGCTTTGTGCAGAAGAGACAAGTGGCAGATAACATTGGCAGATTGTTGAGTGTTACGCATCTGGCACAAAACAGGGATGAAAGGGGCTTAGCTGTGGCTCTGGTTGCAGAAAAGATATTTGACAAATTGGAGTGGGACTTTTTATTTAAAGTGCTGGGAAATTTGGGGCTAAGGTCGACTTTTATAAATTGGATAAGGGCGGTCAACCATGCACCCAAGGATAAAGTTGTGACCAATGGACAAATTTTCCCAGCCTTCCCTTTGACGAGACCAAGTAGGCAGGGTGACCTGCTACCTCCAGCTCCGTTTGTACTAGCCATGGAGCCATTAGTCAAGATCATTCACCAGGATCCAGACATTAAAGGATTCAGGAAAGGCCAGGAAGAGCATAAAATCAATTTATTTGCTGTTGATGTTCTGATATATCTGACAGACCCAGCAAACTCATTGCCCAAGTTGCTCTCCACTCTGGAGAACTATGGGGAGATCAATTGGGATAAATGCAAAATCATGCCAAATACGAAGGGGGATTACAGTCAATGTCAAGAAAATAGTCAACTAAAGTGACCGCAAAATAGGATCAAATATTTAGGAGTTAGAATAGATAATAAAGAGTAATTTATACAAGTTAAATTATTGTCCCTTGCTTGGGAAAATCCAGAAAGATTTAAATAGATGGATGTCCTTGCCTATTACCCTAGTGGGCAGGGTTAATTGTAAAAGATGTATGTGTTGCCAGGGCTCCAGTACCTCTTTCAGACACTGGCTGTGGCATTGCCCTGGGAATTCTTCAAGAATTTACTTGCGGGAGTGAGGAGATTCCTGCACAAAGGAAAGATAGCTAGGGTCTCTATGGAAAAATTGACCTGGGATTATAGTCTGGGTGGATTGTGAATGCCAGACTTTAAAATATATTATTACTCAGCGCAGTCAAGATACATTGCCTCCCTCTTCAAGGGGGAAGGTGTACCATCCTGGGCACAAATTGACTTGAACATAATAGGAGAGCAGGTAGCAGAGGATTTTATTTATAAATGGGATGCTAAATTGCTATCAGAAAAAAAAAGGCAGCCCCATTTTAAAACAAATAATCCTCATGTGGAACAAAATTAACCAATATGTAGGAACCAAAGTTTGGCTGTTTCCAAAAACACCCCCCGACTCCAAATAGATTAATACCATTGATGGTGGGTACAAGATCCTGGACACTTGGCATCGTATGGCATCAGGTACATAGAGGACAGTTACAAGCAGGCGTGGCTAATGTTGTTTGAGCAACTTAGGAGAAAGTATAACTTATCAAATAAGATGTTTCACTGCTATCTTCAGATAAGATCTTTTCTACAGGACAAATTAGGTCCAGCTATGGCCCTACCAGTGTGCAGTGTCATAGAGGCCATGATTCGAAGGGGGAGCACGCAGAAGTGCATTTCAGTAATGTATTTCTTGCTCCAAATGGAAGGTCCCAAATCAGGCCTTGGCAAGTCGAGGCAGAGGTGGGAGTCAGATTTAGGAATAATGATTGATGAATGGTGCTGGACTGATTTGTGTCGGATCAGCATGACTGCAGTCATCAACGTGCAATACAATTTTCTGCTCCAGCTGTACCTGACTCAGCAAAAACTGAACAGATCTAAACCTGAATTATCAGATCAATGTTTTATATGTGACATTGAGACAGGGACTTTTGTGTATGCAACCTGGACATGTGCTTTTGTGTGGAATTGGGCCTGGAAAAAATAAACATAGGTAAAGAATTCCCACAGGATCCAAAGTTTTTCCTGTTGGGAAATATAATGAACGTAAGGCTTAAATTAAGCTGTCAAAATTCCAAATCCAATTTGTCATGATCGCATTGGAGGTGGCCAGGAAATGCATAGCAGTTGCTTGGAAGTCCGACTCCTGCCTGAATATTGAACATTGGAACACAGAAATGCAGAGCTGGGTCCCCTGGAGAAAATTACTTACAACCTAAGGAAGCAATACAGTACTTTTTTGATGGTCTGGCAGCCTTACTTGAACTACAAAGGGGAGCCATTATAGGGTGGACCGCCGTACCTCGCCACCCTGCCCTGCCCTCCTAATTTGCCCCTCCATTGGTGAGGGGGTGGATAGGGTCCATCCTATTCTAACCAGGGAGAGTTGTGGAAAAAGGTAAGCAGCCTGTGTGCTGGCTGCTGTGATGCAACAAATCCATAAATCCCCAAATATAAGTTTCATACCTTTTGTTGTATGTGTTTTAGTTACTGTATGTATAATTAGTTGCGTGTTAAGTGTTCAATGTTTGGGGGGAGGAGATAAAAAGAAATACTTAAACCATGAGAAGATTATATGGAATTAACAATACCAAATGTAAATAATGTTGATATTGTTGATAATGAGTGGAAAATTATAAATAAAATATTCAAAAAAAAGGACAGGTTTCTGAAGCATCAAGAAATCACTGTAGTATCCCCAAAGTGATAGAAGAGACTGTGTGATCACTAGAAAATTAGACCTCCTTTTATGTAAGCAGGCCTTTAAGTGTGATATCAGATACTGAACATCGATCAGGTCACAGCTGTACCGGACTCGGTGCTCCTGCACACTAGCAAGTTTGAGCTGCAGCCTAATGGGCCATCTTTATATTTGTATTGAGGCATTCATTTCATCCGAGACACAGCTTCATAGTCCCACAATTCCCCTCAGTGCCCTGGACTCGAGTGAAAACCGCCGGCAGATCTTCAAATCCAGATGCAAAGTTAAGTACAAATAGGTGTCAGGGAGGACTTAGCTGAGACGTGACTGCAATGATTTCCAGTTTTATTATATGCCATATATACTGGATAAACTCCCTTATGATGAATTCCTCGACCCCAGCAGAAGTGAATGTAACTGAGTAACGTAGTACTGTGAAATCTGATATGAAAGAATATAAAAGTCCCATTGAGACATATGGGTTTTCTCATTGGCATGAACAAACTTCTTACAGGGGTCAATGCAGTAGATTCAAGGATGGTAGGGACAGATGCTGGAATCTTGAGAAGGGATGATATTTGTTCAGCTCGGGTGCCTAAAATCAAAGTTCACAGGGTCAAAGTGAGAGTTACCCATTTAGGACTGGAATGAGATGGAGTTTCTTCACCTGAAGCCACTCACTCCCCTACTGTAATCCCTCTATACCCATGACTGTCCAGCTAAATACCATTTCAACTCTTTTAGATTTGTCAAAAACACCACTGTAGTGGGCTAGGTATCAAATAACGATGAGATGGAATACAGGAAATAGATTGAAATCTAGTGGCATGGTGTCAAGAAAACTTCGTTTTTTTAATGTCAATAAGAAAAAGGGGATAATCATTAGTCCTTTTCACACTGCTGTGCAAAATGGCAATTCCAGGCCCTCCCAAGAACCTTAGGTAGGGCCGTGAACTTGGGTAATTTCCCCAGGCCACTCTCTCCCTGAGGTCTGAATCAGAAAAAGGCAGAGCAGGGAAAGCAACGTGACATCAACGCCTTTATGTTGCATCATCATGTGGTCATTTCAGCATTTAAGCTTGTCAGTGTGTGTGTGTGTGTGTGTGTGTGTGTGTGTGTGGGTGTGTGTGTGTGTGTCCCACACACAGTCTTTTGACTTTTGATAGGACTTCCTGTGAGTGCATAATGCTTCCCTCACTACATCATTGCTGGGGGTAGGACCCCATAAATTGCCAGGGAGGACAAATTATAGGGAATTTGGACACGGTGTGAAAAGCCTGGGAGGTTCTGCCTTCCCTTGAGTTCTTAGGAATAAACAACTTCACTGATCTGACAGTTAAGAAAATGCATCGACACCTCTACTTTCTCAGAAGACTAAGGATGTTTAGAATGTGACCCCCATACCCTCCCTTAATAACTTCTACAATTGCAACATCAAAAGCACACAAGCTGGATAGTTCACAGCATGCTGCCGGAGCTGCTCTGTTCACTGTTCAAGCTCAGAACACAAGCCAAACTTCCCTCTCCTCTATGGACTCCATTTACATCTCCCGCTGCCTAGGAAAGGTGGGAAGCATAATGAAGAGCCCACCACACCCCAGGCGCTCTCCCATTGGGGAGAAAGAACACACTAACAGGCTTAAAGACAGTTTCTTCCTTGCAACCATCAGGCTCCTGAATGAACCCCACAACCGTGCTTGCATTTATATACTCTGCAAATTATGCTCTTTATGGCTCTACAAATGCTAGAAATAACATGTAACTCTGCTCGCAAAACAACTCTTTAATTGGGAGTAAATTGGGCAGCATGGGTTCGTGGGCTGAAATGACCTGTTACCGTGCTGTAAGTCTAATTTTTAAAAAATTAAAAACAAATATATATAAGGGAGTCAAGGGTACAGCAAGAATAAGACACTGAGGTAAAAGATCAGCCACAATTGTTTCAAATGGCAGAACAGTTGGAAGGGATTGAATGGCCCTCTCCTGTTTCTATTTCACAGAACAGAGCATGGGTTGTGGATAATTAACTATTCCTGCACAGTTTGCGTGAGTGCACACACACACTGTGTGGACATGAAACAACTTTTAACAGCTTTGTTTGCCGACTGCTCAACAGAAAATGTTTGAGGCGTAGCCCATAGCCCAAAGGCTGCCGAGTTGTCTGCATGAACTCAGGCTTGAGGTAAGCACAGCTATATGAAATCAACTCTTATATCTGTCTGTGCAAGCAGTGAATGCTAGAAACTGTGGATACAGTGGCAATACACACCTGCGATAACAATGGACCTCAGACCTTCAATTGTTAGTGAAGTTAAACAAAGTGAGCTCATACCACCCCCAGAGAGAAAAAAAGATCAAGAGAAATTTGATTTACAAGTGACTTGAAAACTATATGCCCCCTTGCAACTGTAGAAAGCTCATCTTTCATTAAGTCTGTGATGAGGCATGGGATAATCATCTCAGTCATTTGATGAGATCATCATAAGTAAAATTATGTTCAAATATTGGCATTAGAAACATTCCCAAATGTGGAAGGAAAAACATTGAATTCTATGACAATCAGTGAATGTATTAATACTGCATTGAAGGTCTGTGGGTCAAAATATTCACTGTGGTCTCTACTGTGAGTCAAATGATATCTTGTAAATGCAACAGGGGTATTAGTAGGATTGGAATTTTAATTGGCATCATAACTGTTCTGTATATTCATAGTTCTCTGGCATAAAACATTTTTAATGGTTTGTCCCTGCCTTAATCTCTCGCGTTTTATGGCCTATCTTTGGAACATATAAGGCAATCAACTTCAGCTCACAGGGGACACCACTGTTGAATCCCTGAGTCTCATCCACTATACAGAAAGAATCAACATAGAATCTTTCATGACCTCAACACATCCTTTACAGCTAATTAAGTGCATCTGTTGTCACAATTGTAATGTAGAAAAAACACAGCTGCTGATATGTGTGTATCAAGCTTCCACACAGATCATTATGGCCATAACAAGATATTCAGCTTTGGTGTTGTTTGAGTGATAAATATTGTTTAAGATATCATAGTTAATTATTTTTCTTCCAAGTAGAGTGGTGGGGTTTTAAATGCATCTAGGAGACCAGAAGGGATCTTGATCCTATCCAAATGGCAGCAAGGATTGCAAACTCAAATTTTTGGAATGTGTCAAATGGTACAATGTTCTGACACATCCAGTGGTGTTTCTAGGGAAAATAGTGCCTATGGCGACCACTGAAATTGTGCCACACCCCTCCACCCCCATGAAAACTTACCCTAATCCTTCACTCCCACCTTTCAAAACGAATGGGGGTTGTAGGTTAACTGGGGTATTTAGGGGTTCCGGCTCATGGGATAGAAGGGCCTGTTACAGTGCTGTATGTCTACATTTAATTTAATTTAATTTAAATTTTAGATATTTGTCATTATTCATATGCCTAAGTTCTTCTCACTAGGCTTTTTTATGGTGCAACGTCACCTTGAACGAAAAGAAAAAAAGTTGAATTTACCTTTTTTTAGAAGGCCTATAATGCTGACCTAGCATTGTTTTCTTACTGAACAGTGTCGGGAGCTGTCTTCCAGAGCTCAGGGAGGCAGAGCGAGTGGTGCAGTAGCGCCGCCTGTCACTGTGACACCATCCATACGCGCCAAGAAGGGAAAACAGCCTATACCCAAAATGTCGACCGAAGAGCAAGTAAGAGCTCTGGTGGAGATCTGTTCAAGGAGTTTTAGGACTCAGGCAGATCTCCTGTGCCACGTAATTAGCTATATTACGGCATAAGGGATTTTAAAAATTCCACTCCTGGATCACAGGCTGATGACATCATTGCAATGTCATCAGCCCACTCCTTCGCAGCCTTCACAAAGGAGGACCCTTAGACTGATGAGAGTTCACCTCCTGAATCTGCCCTCAGAGCTTTCAACAAAGGTAAGTTAAGTGAAGACGGAGAATATCCACCTTTACATTTGCTTTTTTTTTTAGAAAAACTATAAAAAGGCCTACTCTTTGCTCAGAGCATTGCTGCATCTATTTTTTCATCGGCAACACATCCCTGTTAGAAGGCTGTGCCATCTACTCCCATATCAAGCTTGAGTTTTGACACTGACTGTATGAACAGCCACCACCTACCAATTCGTCCCAAAATCAGTCTGAAAAATTCAGTGACTCAGGCATTTAAAACTGCATTTGTATCATTACGATACACAACAATTTAATTATGAGAACTTCACAGGCGTTTGACTTTTCCCAAGACCCTTCTTGTCCACCACATACCATGGTTGGCATCTATCTGTTTGTAATGGCCAGGTTTTGTCACTGTATGGCGAACCAACCAACAAAATAATTGTACTTAAATCATTGGGTAAAAGCATGTGCACACACTAACTACGTTATTTGATGGTCACCTTGATGAACGCCTCAAGCCTGAAAGGTTGGTCATGTATCTTTATCTTTACTATGTAAAGTACATTGTTTGACCTGCTGAGTTTCTCCAGTGTTGCGTTTATACTACATTATTTAAAGCTATTTACATTTTCAGGAATTGTCATTCTCATGGAAGACAGGCTTGAAAGTAGTTTTATGCTTCAAGTTTTGCAGCCGAACGAACTGGTAGACTTTTTTTCTGGTTATTCCTCACCCCCATACATATTCTTTTCTTTTCATGGCAGAATCTGCAATCGGTGATGACTCTTGCTCTGAGCCACTGGGAGTAGTAATATAAATCAGTGTCGACTGATTAATTTCATAGCTGACCTAACCACTGTATTTGGTTACACAGGGCAACTTGAAGGTGCAGCACATTCTGGGCACTGGGCTGTTGGATGTGGAGTACAGCACTGGCTCGTGTTATTTGCCTGGATCGCAGCCAATGCTAAGTCAATATTTAATCCATCTTTTGCGGAATTCAAGGAGAGCAGTCAGCGGTGGGGACACGCCCGGGTAGGTCTCGCCTTACCGACATGCTGTCTCTGGGCGGCTTTGGCTCTGCATCACTCGCTTGGGCTCTGGGCGCACTCCTGTCCACTTAAGTGGGAGCTCCGCACTTCCAGAAAACTTTCCGGGGCTACTGTCTTGTGTGCTCCCAGTCCAGGAACAGGAGTGACCCCGTGTCTGGCCCGGGAGACATGGTATCTGGGATTCCATTCCCACCCCCCTTCCCAGGGGTCTGTCAAGTAGATGGAGAGAGGGTGGGATTCCTGCTGGTCTCTCATGCTATGAGTGGGGGAGAGGGGGAAGGGGAGTTCGGTGGGGGGAAAAGTGAGGGGGGCAAGGAGGTGGTGAGGATGGGAGATGGGTACAAGTGGGGGACAGGAAGAGGGGAAGGAGGCAGGGAAGGGAGAGGGTGGAGTTAGGGGGAGAAATGGGGTTCAGAGAGGGGGCCGAGGGAGGGAGAGGAAGGTAAAACAATATATTTGTCAAAAAAATTAAAACTATGCCATGATATAAATTAACTTAATATGAACTGAACATTGCCACAGCACCCTTAACTTACAACTTTAATTAACTAAAGTCAGGCAAATTCTGTTCACAACAGGTTTGACCTGCCCTCTTCTTTAATATTCTGCTTTTGAGTAGCAGCAATAAATGAAGTCTAGCAGGCAATAAGTAGATTTGCTGTTTAACCCTGGACATTGGCTTTTTGAGACAATCTGCCATTAATAGCCTTTTAAGAATAGTCATGTATTCAGTTGCTCTCTTGCCAAACTAAAGAAACATTTTATTTTATAAAATAGACGAACGTGATGACAATTGTATTTACAAATGTGTGAGAGATGAGTAAACTTGACATGAAAATATGAAAGATGGGAAAACTAGTACAGACACATGGAGTGATGAATTAAACCAGTATGAACAGGCTAAGCATGGAAATTAGGATGCAGGAAGCAGAGTCAACCTATGTAAGATAAGAACCTTCTAGTCCTTTCGACAGGATCAGTGAGCCCACCGTATTAATAAGAAAAGGAGAGGCAAGGAATAATAGAATGTAGGAAGTAGAGGTAGTCTGGGTGAGATAAGGGTCTCCTAGCCCTAGACAGAAGTACCAAGTTCTACATATATAATTTGTAAGCCTTACACAGATTTATCAAGTTATGCATATTTAATTAGTAAACCTAGACAGGATTAGCGAACTCTGCATATGAAGAGACTGTAGCTCTGAGAGTCTGAAAGGTGTGAATGGGGACAAGGGCAAGGTTGTGATGATAATTACATGATGAGACACCTACAGGATACCCCTGGGTCCTCCAAGTTCATAGAAACTGCACTTAGGCAGGAAGGATTGCCTAATGCCAAACCCATCCAGGAGGCAGAAGAATGTAAGGGGGAGGGTATTTCTATACTGAAATTCACTGTATAAAAGTTGGGTGAGCCCCAGTGTATGTGTGTATTCCCAGGGTAAGGGGAAGCACCCAACTTTGCATTGTTGTAAAATGAATGTTCTTTGTTCTCAATTTTTGTCTCGAGCAATTTCTGTTAAGGTACTTCTATTTCTAACAAATGTGTACAAATTAATGTGCTTCACAAAGCACGTGAAGAGCTGCACAATCACAGAGGATCCCTCCACACAGCTTGTTGATTCAAGGCAAGAATTAGCTTTACAATGAGATGAGTTGATAAGTTTTGTAGGTCTCTTTGGATCGCCCGTTTACAAATCAGTTCAACTTGTCTAATACTGGCTTGATTTCCATCAGAAAACCAAATGTCTCATTAAAGATCTTCTGTCGCCCATACCTCAAAGTTCTTTTGTCAGTTGGGCTCGGGAGATGATATTGGGCCAGCGAGGCGAGGACAGTTGTACCCCCCTTCAAGAGGCAGCCAGGGCATGTGGCTAGATACACCTATGTGGAAAGTGTGCTGACTGGCTGCCTCGGTATGGGGTCACCAATATCCTTCAGCATAAAGCCCTGAATAAGGCCCAAGACATGCAGGCAAAACTCTCCCCACCATTGAGAACATCAGCAGCAATCATCAAGGATCCACACCACACGGTACATGCACTGTTCCCTGGCTGCTGCCATTAGGAAAGAGATATAGGTAACCCAAGACTAGCACCACCAGGTTCAGGAACAGCTGCTACCCCTCCATCATCAGACTCCTCAACAACAAACTCAATCAGGTTCTTAGATAAGGACACTTACTTTTGTACTTTATTGTTTTTTTATCTCTCAGTCTTGCACGTTTGTTTACATTTCTTTATTTGTTTGCATGTGTACAGTTTTATTTTGCACTACCAATAAGTGGTAATTCTGCCTCACCTGCAGGAGAAAGAATCTCAGGGTTGTATGTGATGTCATGCATGTACTCGGACAATAAACCAGAATCTGAAGTGACAGTGTAAGAAACAGGTGTCACTGGGCAGTGCGGATCATAGACACTAATGATCAAATGCATGGTTCACATTTGGGAACAACTGTCCTGATAATACATCATAAAAAGTTCTAGCAGCAGGAGTTGAGTCAGTTTTGTCATTCATCATTTTTTGGCCCTATCCCCATATCCAACTGTACCTCTAATATCCAGAAAATAATAAATGTCTGTTCTGAATGAACTCAGCCAACAAGATTTTGTCAAAATGCAGCATTCCTTCTTCTTTAAGAGATCTCTGCTCATCTCACTTGGAAACAATCTATCCCTCATTCTGAGATTGTGACCCGTGGTTTTAGACTCTGCCGCAAGGGGACAGGTCCTCCCTACACCCAGTGAGTTGAACTTTGTAAGATTTATCTAAGGTTCAATAATAAGATCTCCTTTCAATCTTCTACACTCAAAGAATGCAGCCCTAATCCATTTTAAAACAAAAATAGATTCAATTCACAATACATTATTTATAAAAGGAAAACTGTTGGAAGCTTCATCACACTCTTATTTTTGTATGCAAACATTTCCATCACTGTACATTGTTACACTTATTTCTATTTACACCATTGCCCCCACTGTGGTCCCTTGTCATTACACACCCCTCTCTTTTTCGAGGCGCTTGCATTCGGTCTCAGCCCCTCAATGCCCAATAATGCGCGGACTCCTGACTGTGGTCCTTCCCAATGGTGCCCTCATCTTGGCTGCACCAAGCATCCCTCAGCATGTATTCCCACAGCCTGGAATGTGCCAGTTGACAGCATTCCCTAACTAACATTTACATGTACAGAAGGACCAACAGGTTTCAGGCTGACCTGTTTTGGTCTCCTCTTGATTAAAAAACACATTGATGTTCTCCTTGGTCACTTTCCACTAGTTAATTGGCGAGTCAAAGAAAGGTTTCATGGTTCTCCAACCAGCGTACTCCTTCTTTCGTTCCCTTACATTCCCTGGTGTCTGCAACTTTATGTTCAGCCTCCAAGTTCGCCTGTCTACCTTCTAGACTTCCTCCATAACGTTGATGATTTTGACTATGATGCCTTTGACGTGAAGACAAAATGTATCCAGGACCAGGTTGAGCCATCCGATCTTGACCAGGTGGACTGCAGCTGTGTTCCACCTGCAGGGCTGCTGAAGGTGTTACACAGCTGTGCATCCTTTACCATCTCCATCAGGAGTCTGGAGGAGCTGGCCAGTCTGCTATCAGTCCCGCCAGATCGTCCAGCTTCTGAGTTCTACCTGTCTCAGGTGATGCGAAGGATGGACCTGCCTCTATTGCCATGCAATGTGCAAGTCCGCTGGACTTTGCCACACCACTTATCCTTTATGGAGAATGTAGGCCTAATCTATGCAATCGCTTCTTATGGCAAAGCTACTAATGCTGGACTGCTGCACTCCCTCTTTGACAAGTACATCCTTTCTAGATAAGAAGACTAAAACAGGGTAACATACTCCAGGTGCAGTCTGACCAAAGCACTGCATAAGACTTCCTTTCTGCACTTGTACTCAAATTGTCTTGCAATTAAAGCTAACATTCCATTTCCACTCACAATTGCTAGATGCACTTGTAGTCATGTGACCATTGTCTAATAAGTGTGGAAAATAAACTTAATCAACAAGGAACAAAAGTGATCCTTGATCCTATAGCTTAATTATCCCACCAAGAGAATGGATTGGACGTGTGTATGGATGCAATTTAATTTTTGTTAGATACGACAAACCATTCCTACAATAATTAGTAGGTCTTTTCAGTCAATTCAGGAAAGCCAGGAGACATTAGACAGCTGTGCCTGTGGAACCCACTTCAAAGACATTACTGAAAACTCTACTTTTGGATCATACTTTGCATGGAAACGTGCTTTGAATTTTCAGATTCTATCTCATGTGAATTTGCCTCATGTGAACATTTCTCTTTTCATAGATTATTGCTATGTTGTCTCAGAAAGAAATCAAATTAGGTAAGTTTGTCTGCTAAAAGTTTATTTTGGCCTAGAGCAGGTAATGAATTCCTAGTAAAGCTGACCAAACCCAACCCTTTACTACATCAAAGATTTTCTTTGTCTACTGTGTTTGAAATGGTTCATTGATGATGGGGCCAAAGTTGATCAGCAAGGGAGCCAGAAACAGCTCGCAGATGTGGTTTCATTCTGTGGGAAATGTCTCCCTCTAGAGCTCATGTCATGATTGTCAAAACTCACTCCTTCAATTAGAACACAGCAGAGTACAGGTCTTTTGGCTCTTGATATTGTGCCAACCTATATATTCCTTCCAAAAAAAATACTAAACCCTCCTGCCTCATAACTGTAAAAACACAATGCTGGTGAATCTCAGTTTGTCAAACAGTGTACTTTATAAGGCACAGATAAAGGTACATAACCGATGTTTTGGGCTTGAGTCCTTCATCAAGGTATGAGCAAGATGTTGGTAGGGGACCTGCCTACATTTTTCCATACCTTGATGAAGGTCTCAAGCCTGAAATGTTGGTTATGTATCTTTATCTTTGCTACATAAAGGACACTGATTGACCTGCTGAGTTTCTCCAGCTTTGTGTTTTTACTTCAACCATGGTGTCTGCAGACTTTCGTTTTTTACTTCTACCTCGTAACTGCCAGTTTGGACAAGTGATAAAGAATTCAGGTGGACTCAGTAGAATTTCTGGTGTATTTTTGTTGAATGACAACATTGTCTGACTGGCTTAATGCAACCTAGATTGTATACCTAAAATGGATGAGGGGGGGGGGGGGTGGGGGGGTGGCTTGGGAGGAGGGAGGGGGGGGGAGAAAAAGTCACTGTATATGTGTGAAAAAGAAAAAGTGTATATCATGGCTAACGTGATTTATGGTGTGAAAAATAAAAAATTTTAAAAAAAAGAATTCAGGTGGATGGGGGTCCCAATTGAGCATTCAGTTTTGACGAGATGGTATTATGCTTTTTGAGAGTTATTAGACCTGGATTCTTCCAGGCAAGTGGAAAAGATTTCATTACATCCTTCACCTGGGTCTCATCAATAATGAAAAAGCTTTGACTGTCAGGAAGTGAATGAGCTGCCAAATCGACAAAAGTTTTGGTGGTTGGGGTATTTATGTGATTGACTAAACAATAAACTGAACCAATGTTCTTAGAACATTGAAGCTGGGGGATTTGGTGTTATGTTTATTGTGCAATGGCGAGAAATTCTCGAAGGACATGGCCACTCTCTGACTCTCGTGTGGCATTGACCTTCCCTGAATGCTTTCCAGGTTTTGATGCCTGCAGGAACACAGGCTGCTTTGTTTGCTGAAGAGTTATGAGTGGAACTGAATACTGTATGCAGTAAAACCTCTGGTATCTGGCACCTATGGGGATTGGTAGATGCCAGATGTGAATTTTTCCAGATGCTTGAGGCTGTGTTGTGTGAATGGAGAACTAAAGGCAAAACATGCTGATTTTAAACTTCAGTATTTTTTACCTATTTATTTACCATGATTTTTTTTTACTGTTGCTTGAGATTGCTGTTTGCTTGAATTCTGGATAACAGGGATTTTATTGCAATTGACTTTGGACCAAAAACTAAGCTATCCCCTGCACATTACTCATCAGTGTTATATTATGAACTGGATTGTAGATCTCATGTCTCTGACTCTGCCTTCGTGCTTTCACTATGATGAATAAAACAAGCAAAATCAGGTCTGGTCTGCATGGGGAAAAGCCCCTCCTTCCCCATTGTTCCTCTTGAGTTGAGAGAACTTACCCAATGTGCTTCCTGAAGAAGCACGGCAGAGCAGATGACAACAACATGCTATGAAAACCTCCTGGTTGTAGCCCCTTTAAAGAAGAGGCATTGACCTCGATTTTGTGCTTGCTCTGACAGGCCAGGGTGGAGTTTAAATGTATTCTGCAAACATGTTGGTCATTCCTTCTACAGAGAATGATTAGATGTGGATGTCCTAAGTACATGGAGAGGCTGGTGTTAAATAGCATTAACACATTGCTGGACACTTGCGATGAACACATTAGCAATAAACAGGAGGTGCAGAAAAAAATCAGGAGGAAGTCAGGACACAACCCAGTCCTCATCGATGGCTCAGTAGTGGAGAGGGTCAAGAACTTCAAATTCCTGGGTTCAACATCACCTAGGATCTGTCCTGGAACCTCCATGTCGATGCAATCACAAAGAAGGCTCCTCAGCGGCTATACTTTGTGAGGTGTCTGCGGAGACTCACTATGTCACCGTAAACTGAAAACTTCTACAGGTGTGTGCTGTGGAGAGCATCCTGGCTGGTTGCATCACTGTTTGGTATGGAGGTGCCAAATCTCAGGACAAGAATAAAATCCAGAGGGTTGTTAATTGGGCCTGCAACATCACTCCATCGAGGACATCTACAAAAGGTGATAACTTTAAAAAGCAGCTTCTATCCTCAAGGACCCCACCACCCAGACCATGCCCTCTTCACTCTGCTACCATTGGGAAAAAGGTACAGCTAAAGATGAGCACTCAATGGCACAAGGACAGCTTCTTCCCCGCTGCCATCAGATTCCTGAATGATCAATGAACCTAAGACGCTGCCTTACTTTGACTTTTCGAGTAATATTTTTATTTATTTTTGGAAGTAGGTGGTTTATATGAATCTTTGCACTGTGACACTGCCACAAAACAACAAATTTCGTGACATCTTCATGACAATAAATTCTGATTCTGAACTTTTGCTGAACAAAACTTTTGCTGAACACAAAGACAACAAGAACTCTATGGACCAGTGGTCTATTTCTGCATCATAAATTCCATATCAATATTGGAGGGACTTAATCCTCCACTCTCACCTGAGAGTGCTCCAGGCCAAATAATTCCTAGCAGATGTTTTGTTTATAATTATCAGGGCCATTACTATATTTTTCCAAACCTGGTCAGCAAAGCTGATGGCATCACGGAGATTCAACTTGTGGTAAACATCCCAAATATCATCCTTGATCTTATAGGCCGACTTTCGCATCAGCATCTGCCTCAGGTACTTCTTGTCGAAGTGTTCCCACCTGCAAGAATAATGGATGCAGTGGTCACCCAAAGAAATGCTGTTGGAAGAGAAAAATGGAGTCATGGCTACTTGTGCTTGAGTACAGCCTTAAAGGGAAGCCGGATAGAGAACGGCAGAGGGCCGGGTCAAAGTACGCCACTGGATCAGGCTACCACACACTTCACATTTTCCTGAAGCCAAGTAGCTCCAATCTGACTTTCAAGTTGCCCTGAAGTCCCCTGCCCTTACCCACCTCTGACATCCTTTGAAAGAAATGAGTCCAATTAGACATGTAAAAATAGCCAGAATGGCTGGAGTCATTCAATTCCTTTATTTCCAAACAGCTCTAAGAATTGTTATAGAGTTATATTTCATCTAGCTATTGATAAAATAATTGATGAAATAATTGAACCTTTTGCTTTCCCTTCCTATTCATTTACATTTACTTCACACACTTGAACTGCTGTATGCAGCAAGGTCAAGAGGAATCTGCAGTAATCTTGAGGATAGGAATATGTTAAGTTGTGCTTAACTCAACAGCAATTAAACATTTCATGATTTACAATAAATCAGAAACAAATTTAAAATTGAAGATGCTGCAATATGCCAGTTTTCTTGACTTGGTCAAATGATAAGTGCACCTTCTTTAGGTGTGAGTGTGAAGTAGTTTACACCAGCCTCCATCCCAGCTGCTCAGTCTGGTGTGGATAATAGTGAGAACAGGGACACTTACCAAAACATGCAGCTTATTACATAAACTCCTTTTTATCCACGTGTTTATTTATCTGACAACATCTCTATCATGACTTAAACTCAACTTAGGAGCATATTTGCAATATTTTCTTATGTTCGCTTTAAAACAATTCCTAATGGAGTGGAAAATTAACAAAGTTTGGAGCATTGACGCTGATTTTGAAATTCAACTCAGGCAACCCACATTCATTATCTGGGGCACACTATATCCAACTTCAAAATTCCTTCACCGAAACTCTCTTGTGCACCAAAAATGCTGATCCATCGCCTGGTAGGCCCAGTGGTATTTAAATAAACATTCCTTCATATCAAAGTGTAGATGCTGTTTTAATTTATTTTCATTTACCTAAAGCAACTATGATATCAGGTCCTCCCAAAGTGCTTTACAAACCTTCAGATATTTTTGATATGCATTTAGTTACAATGTAAGGAAAACTTCACCAGAACTAAAGTAATTCAAGAAGGAACAGTTAAGGATGAAGTTAAGGATGGGTGATAAATACCGGCATCCCACCCACCGTACAGGAACTGATCACAGAGCAAGATGCCAGAAATAACAAAGTGATGATCAAGTGATTGGGCCTGTTAACAGCATGCCTCTGCAATAAACTTTATGAAGAAGGGCTGTGAGAGAATATTTACAGAGAAACTGTTTAGACTGACAGACAACTTAGTAACTAGATTTCAGCTTTATTATCAGAGTACATACATGACATCATATACAACCCTGAGATTCTTTTACTTGCGGGCCAGGCAGAATTTCTACTTATCGGTAGTGCAAAAAAAACTGTACACAACATACACATGTAAACAAAGAAAGAAATGTAAACAAATTGTGCAATACAGAGAGAAAATAATCAATAAAATGCAAAAGCAAGAGTCCTTAAACGAGTAAAAACACGATGCTGGAAAAACTCAGTAGGTCAAACAATGTACTTTATGTGCAAAGTTAAAGATGTATATCCAATGTTTCCAGCTTGAGCCCTTCATCAAGGTACGGAAATGTCAGTGGAAATCTTATCTCCTAAGATGGAGACAAAGAAGGCAAGAGAATGTTGCTGGAGATAGACCAGGTGGTCAACCCTTAAATTGGAGGAACAACACAGAATATTCCGTCTGGGCACTCTCCAGCAGGATGCCATAAACATCGACATATCCGGTTTCTGATGGCTTACTCTTCATTCCCCCTCCCTTCCCTTTCCCTCTGACTTCTTTCCTCCAGTTCTCCATTCACAGAGCCATTCACCCATCCCCCTGCTTGCTGGTGTGCCCTCCCTCCCTTATCCTGCTTTTGGGACCGTGCTCATCCCCCTACCCCTCCCCCCTTACCATTTTGTTTGGGCGCCTGCTGACATTTTTCTTTACCTTCATAAAGGTCTCAAGCCTGAAAAGTTGGTTATGTATCTTTATTTTTGCTTTATAAAGCTGAGTTTCTCCAGCATTGTATTTTTACTTCACCATGACATCTGAGTACCTTTGTGTTTTACTTGTCCTTAAATGAGTCCCTGATTGAGTTTGTTGTTGAGGAGTCTGATGGTGGAGGGGCAGCAACTGTTCCTGAACCTAGTGGTGTGAGTCTTGTGGCACCTAGACCTCTTTCCTGATGGCAGCAATGAGAACAGAGTGTGTGCTGGGTGGTATGGGTCTTTGATCATTGCTGCTGCCCTCTGATGGCAGATTTCCTTGTAGGTGTTCTCCATAGTGGGGAAGGTTTTGCCTGTGATGTCCTGAGCTGTGTCCACCATCTTTTGCAGGGCTTTACGCTCAGGGGTATTGGTGTCCTCAGACTGTGATGCAGCCGGTCAACACATTTTCCACTACACATCTGTAGAAATTTGCCAGGATTTCCGGAGTCATACCAAACGTCCGCAAACTCCTGAGGAAGTAGAGGTGCTGACATGCTTTCTTCACAATGCCATTGGTGTGTTGGGTCCAGGAAAGTTCCTTCGAGATAGTGACTCCCAAGTACTTACATTTGCTCACCCTCTCCACCTCTGATCCCCCAATGATCATTGGATAATACATCTCTGGTTTTTCCTTCCTGAAGTCAACAATCAGCTCCTTGGTTTTGGTGATATTGAGTGCAAGGTTGTTGTTGGTGCACCATTCGGCCACGTTTTCAATCTCCCTCCTGTCTGCTGAATCTTCACCCCTTTTCTACAACCCACAACCGTGGTATCATCAGTGAATTTGTAGATAGTGTTATGGTTGTACCGAGCCACACAGTCGTAGATGTAACGTGAGTAGAGCAGGGGGCTAAGTATGCAGCCTTGTGGTGCTATACATTGGATATATATTGAAGGTAATTTGCAAATGAATGAAATGGAGATGGAAATGACTTTTTTTCTCATGTAATGTTAGGATTATTTGGAATTAACCTGCTTGTATGGGACAGAGGAACAGGTTCAACAGAAATTTTCAGAAAGAGATGGATAAATATTTGTTTTTTTTTATATAATTTTTTATTTTTCACACTATGAACCATATCAACCAAAATATGTACAAACGTTTCTCATTAAATTTACACAGTGGCATTTTCTCCCTTTTTCCCCCCTTTCCCTTCCTCCCCTCTTCGCACCCCCCTCCAAAACCCATTAATAATCAACATATACAATAAAACCATAAAAAAATATCTTCAAACAAAGGAAAATAAAAAAGGAAAATGCATCATCTATTTGTTACACACTGAATCTAGTCGTTTTGTCTTCTTATCATTTTCATTTTAGGTGATGGAGGTCCTTGACAAGCTCTCTCTGCTATGTTCCATGTATGGTTCCCAAATTTGTTCAAACATTGTGACTTCGTTTTTTAAATATGTTAATTTTTCCAATGGAATACATTTATTAATTTCCATGTGCCATTGGTGTATACTCATGCTCTCTTCCATTTTCCAAGTTGACATTATACATTTTTTTTGCGCTTTATCCAATTTGAGGCCTACTTTTTTACCTCTTATGTTACTTAAAAGAAAGATCTCTGGATTTTTGGTATGTTAATTTTTGCAATTTTATTTAATATCTGATTTAGTTCTTCCCAAAATGTATTCACTTTCGTAAATGCCCAAATTGCATGTACTGTTGATTCCATTTCCTTCTTACATCAAAAACACCTATCTGATAATGTTGAATCCCATTTTTTTAATTTTTGAGGAGTGATATATACCCTGTGTAACCAATTATACTGTATCATGCGCCACTTGTGTTTATTGTATTCTTCATAGTTCCAGAACATAACTTTTCCCATGCTTCATTTTTTATCTTTATGTTTAAATCCTTTTCCCACTTCTGTTTAGGTTTATAGTTTATTTCATCATTTTCCTTATCTTGCAGCTTAATGTACATATTTGTTATAAATCTTTTAATTATCATTGTGCCTGTAATCACATATTCAAAGCTGCTTCCTTCAGGTAATCTCAATCTGTTTCCCAATTTATCCTTTAAATAAGCTTTCAAATGATGGTATGCAAACATTGTACCATGAGTTATTCCATATTTGTACTTCAACTGTTCAAATGTTAATAAATTGTTTCTCAAAAAATAATTTTCTATTCTTTTGATTCCTTTTCTCTCCCATTCTCTAAAGGAAAGGTTATCTATTGTAAAAGGGATTAGTGGATTTTGCATCAATAATAATTTTGGTATTTGGTAATTGTTCTTTTTCCTTTCTATGTGGATCTTCTTCCATGTATTAAGTAAATGGTGAGCTTTTATATTTCATCCCACTTATAAAGTATATGTTCCGGTACCTTCTCCCCTATTTTATCTAGTTCTATCTTAGTCCGGTCTGGTTTTTCCCTTGTCTGGTAAAAATCTGATAAATACCTTAATTGTGCGGCTCTACAATAATTTTTAAAGTTTGGTAACTGCAAACCACCTTGGTTATACCTCTCTGTTAATTTATCTAAAGTTACCCTCAGTTTCCCCCCTTTCCACAAGAATTTCCTTATTATTTTCTTTAGTTCATTAAAGAATTTCTCTGTTAAGGGAATTGGCAATGATTGAAATAAGTATTGTATCCTTGGGAAGACATGCATTTTAATGCAATTTGCCCTCCCTATCAAAGCTAGCGATAATTCTTTCCAACGTTCTAAATCTTCCTGCAATTCCTTTTCCTTCTACATGGCCGCAGTCACTAGTTGGGGAGGAGCTGTTAGAGTAGCTGAATAAAAGCAATGCATTCCATTTATGGTGTACCCTACAGCTGGGAAGCACTGCTGGTAGAGGAAATGTTTGTCAGGATGGTGGAATGGGTACCAATCAAATGCTTCATATCAAGTTTCTTGACCATTGATGGAGCTGCACTTGGCCAGGGAAGTGACGAGCAGCGAAGTGGTTATCCTCCACCTTGTTGGAGATGGTCACTGATTGCCACCTCACCTGCATACACGTTGCTTGCCCCTGATCAGCCCACGCCTGAATGCCGTGCATCTTGCTGCAATGCAGGTATGGGCTACTTCATTTTTTTGATGAGTTGCAAATGAATTTGAACATTATGCAATTGTCAGTGATCACCCTCACATCTGACCTTGTGAAGGGAAGAAGGTCATTGCTAAAGGCACTGAGCATGTTTGGGCTAAGGAACCTTGCCTGAAGAACTCCTGTGGTGGTTCCAGAGCTGGGATTATTGATCTACACCAACCACACCACCATCTTCCTCTGTACAAGGTATGACCAGCTGCTGAAGTATTTCCTTGATGCCCACTGATTGCAATTTTACCAAATGCCTTGAGGCGATAGTCAATCAAATCAAGTCTTGAAATCAAAGGCAGTCAATCTCACTTAAACACAAGAATTTACATCTGGGATTAGATCTGGATGAAAGTAGTGCCAACAACAGGCAGTATATTATGGTAGATTAAGTACCATCTGATCGCACTGTTCATGACACTGTGAGCAGAACCCATTGTTGATCACTGACAGTAGAATGACTGGACAGTAATTAGTGGGATATGCTTTTGCTGAAGAAGACATACGTGGCCATTTTTCCACCTTGTGATAATATCAGACACTTGAATCTGCCTTCACACCAATCTCTAATATTAGGCTGACCACAAATTAAACCATTTACAAATCATACAATTCACATCCAATCATAATTTAATATTGAAAAGTAATTGTGATCATATTTTACTGACACAGACTTCCAACAGACTGGAAGAAACCAGAGATTTATATTTTCCTTTCACCCCAATATTTAACACTTGTCCAAACACAATCAAATTGGTTCATACTTTTTTTAGTGAGGGGAAACATTTAAATTCCATTAAATGCTCCACACACTTAAATGCCTCATGCACCTGAATGAACTGATTATGAGTAGAAATATGCTGCGTTTGCTCGGTACCAACTTATCTCTCTGTAACTTTGTACTTCTGCAATATGTCTTACTCATTGTACTACGTATGGGATGTCCATGTGACATGCTCACCAAACAAACATTCTCACTGCCTCTTGGTATATGTGTCAATAAACTTGAACTTGAAATAATAATTAAAAAAAAAACAAATTCAGCTGGAAATGCAAATAAAATAGAAAGGCACAAAAATGTACTTCATTTATAGTTCAATTGGAAAATGTTAATGTAATATAGAAAATAAAATGTCCACTTATGAGTTAAAGCTGATTACCATCATTATCCTCTTTCATGGTCAAGAAGCTTTTCAGCGCCATCTACTGTTGTAAGGTAGAATAGTCATTCAGAATTAGAATTTATTGTCATGAACAAGTCACGAAATTCAGTGTTCTGTGGCAGCATCACAGTGCAAACCTTCATATTATAAACCATCTTACAACAAGAATATTAAAAAAATTAAAATAGTAGAGCATGAAAAGTGAGGCCATCGATTATTCAGAAATCTGAGGGCAGCGGGGAAGAAGCTGTCCTTGTGCCACTGAGTGTTTGCCTTTAGGCTCCTGCACCTTTTTCCCGGTGGTAGCAGAGTGAAGAGGGTGGTGAGGGGTCTTTGAAGATCGAGGCTACTTCTTTTAAGACACCACCTCATGTAGATGTCTGGTGCCTGTGATGTCACAGGCTGAGTTAACGACCCTCGAGTTTATTCTTGTCCTGAGAGTTGGTGCCTCCATACCAGACAGCGATGTAACCAGCCAGAATACTCTTTGCGGTACACCTGTGGAAGATTTGAGAGTTTTTAGTGACATACCAAATCTCCTCAGACACCTCACAAAGTATAGTCACTGGCGAGCCTGCTTTGTGATTGCATCAATATGGAGGCTCCAGGACAGATACTTGGAGATGTTGACACCCAGGAATTTGAAGTTCTTGACCTTCTCCTCTACTGAGCCATCAATGGAGGACTGAGTCTTGCTCCCCTGACTTCCTCCTGAAGTCCACAATTATCTCCTTGGTTTTGCCAACATCGAGTTGTTGTTGTTCAAAGAGCTGATCCTTCTCCCTCCTGTAAACCACCTCCTTGCTGTTGGTGATTCTGCCGACATCGGCAAACTTGCAGATGGCATTGAAATTGTGTCTGGCCACACAGTCATGGGTGTATGATGAGCACAGCAGTGGGCTAAGCATGCATCCTTGGGGTGTGCCTGTGTTGATAATCATTGAGGAGGAGACGCTGTTTCCAATTCATACTGACTGGTGTTCCGATGAGAAAGTCAAGGATCCAGTTGCAGAGATGGGTACAGAGGCCTAGAGTTTGTAGCTTCCTGAGGGAATTATGGTATTGAAGGCCAAGCTGCAGTTGATGGAGAGCAGCCGTATGCATGAGTTGCTGTTTTCAAGGTGATCCAGAGCTGACAGGAGAGCCAGTGAGATTACAGCTGCTGTGGAGCAATTGTGACGATAGGCGTTTGCCCATGAACTACTGTTAGACTCACTAAAATACTGGAGTATTGAGTAGCTTAGGTATGAGTATCCTCATGATATTAAACAGATGCTCTGTGCACAGCAATACTGATGAGGTCAGCTGATGAATTAACAGACAGAAATCAGGGTTTATTGAGATGATGCTTGCACTAGAAAATCAGAAACAGCCTCTGCTCACTAATAAGCTTGAGCATTTCTTAAATTATTTAATTCGGATTAATAGAGGAAAATCAGCATATGGCCCATATTCTGTTGCTCTAATCACATTGACTAATTTCCTCTGAGGGATGAAAATACAAGCTTTCCAAAAGCCCACTGGATCCTGCTTATTTATTCTACTAGTCACATCCGCAAAATACCCCAGTGCAGACTGTACTTAAAACATTACTTCCCTTCAAAATCCTTAATACCCTGTATTTTGACATTTCATTTTAGGCATTTTTTTAAAAACATGTTTTCAATTTCTTGAATAGCAAGGTCACCTTTGTTACCATCCAAACAAATATGAACAAGTCCAAAATCTATAGTTTTGTTAGAAGATAACCTGGAAATTCGCTATTCCTATAACTATTTTTCAAAATTTTGAATGCAGATCTCCATTTTAATTGGGGGTAAATTGGGTGTGACGGACTCATGGGCCAAAATGGCCTGGTCCCATTGTGATAGAGTGTATAGAGGTGTTTGGGAGATTAATTGGAAAAGGTTTGTTAGAGCAGGTCACACACAAACACTTTAAAACAGAATTTTTGCAGGAGCTTTTGCAAGAGAGCTCAGAGACCCAGATGGACTGTTATTTGGAAAAGGCAACAAATGGAACAACAGGCAGTAGCAGCTTTGTCTGGAAAACAAAGCTGCTACTGCCTGTTGTAGACTGAAAGGGCCTGTTATCATGCTGTATGTCTAAAATTAAAAAAAATTGCAGAGCCAGTGTTCAACCAATTCAAATCACTCGGCGTGACATTAAGAAACAGGCAGGAGCTGTGACTAGAACAAAGGCTGCGTGAGCTTCTATTTGTTCTTTGCAGGCAGAGAGGAGAAAGATACAGGCTTTGCTCAGAGTTGGAGGGAGTGAGAGAGAGAGAGAGAGAGAGAGGAGAGAGACACAGACATTGGTTCCAGAGGGACAAGCTGGCAAGCTCTGGAAGACGGCCTGGTCAAAGGAGAGGACTGGCTATCCGGTGTTTCCCTTGGAATAGGAGAAACAGAAAGGAACTCTGTGGTGACTGAAAGAAAGAGGTTATCATCTGGAGAACCCTGAAGGGGGCAAGTTTCATCAGCAAGGCACTGAGGTGACTGATTAAAAAGGAATCAGTTGTGGATGTCCTGGAACAAGAAAAACTCTCTTTCTGAAAACCAACAAGAACCCTTCTGAGTGGTAACCATTTACCCGTTAAGCACCAAAGCCTGGTGAACTTCATTCATGTTAACTTCTGTGCACAGTACAAGAATTGCCTGCAACCCAGTGAGATTGGACTGTGTACCAAAGAACTTTGCTGAACTTACACACACATTACACACACATGCGCTTAGAATTAGAAGGGGGTTAAGTAGGTTAAATGAGTCAATAGAGATAAGTTAAAGTTTGATTCTATTTTCATGTTCAAAGATAATTAAAAGCAACTTTTGTTTAAGTAACCCTTTGTCGTGGTGCATATCTATTGCTGCTGGGTTTTGGAGTCCTCTGGACTTGTAACACCATGCTGTATTCATCTACTTACCAGTTCACCTACACTCCTTTGCCTGCCTCCGCCTCCCTCCTCTCCTCTACCCCTCCCCCCTCACCTTTTATTTCACGTGCTTGCCTGTTTTTGGTTAAACCTAATGAAGGGATCAGGCTTGAAAAGTTGGTTAGTCTGTAGATGCTGCATGACCTGCTAAGTTTCTCCATCACATTTGCGTGGTCCACTTGACCCCAGCATCTTCAGACTTCCTTGTTTAAATGCCAAAATGGGCACAGTGAGTAGATAGTTGGTGAGTAAGTGCCATTTGATAACCTTCTTGATGACATCTTCCAACATTTTTCTGATGATTGAGAGCAAACTGTTTTGGCTTTGTCCTGCCTTTTGTGAATTGGACATTCCTGGGTGCTCTTCTACATTCCTGTGAAGATTCCAGTGACTGCACTAGTATAACTAGAGAGTAGGTTGTCAGTACAACAAATAGAAGCTCACTCAGCCTTTGTTCTAGTCACAGCTCCTGCCTGTTTCTTAATGTCACGCCGAGTGATTTGAATTGGTTGAACACTGGCTCTGCAATTTTTTTTAATTTTAGACATACAGCATGATAACAGGCCCTTTCAGTCTACAAGCCCCTGCTGCCCAATTACTCCCAATTGACCTACAACCCCAGGGTGGGAGGAAACCAAAGCCCCCAGGGAGAACAGACAAACACAGTGAGAACATACAAACTTCTTACAGACAGCACAGGATTCGACCCTCGGTCCTGATTGCTGACACAATAACAGTATTGATCTAACCGCTACTCTAACCCTGGCGCCCTTAGTGGGAATCGCAGGTGAAAACCAAGACAGATCGTTCATTTCTCATTATCTTGCTTTTGGCAGTATTCTGGGACTCACTGCGATTGAGAATTGGGATATTCCTGGAGGCTCCTCTTCTCGTCAGTTAAATAACTGTTCCTCTCCATCCAGAACAAGATGTGACAGAGCTTTGGACTAGTTTGTTGGTTTGGGATCACTTCATTTTGCTTGGTAGCATGACGGTTTTGATATTTAGCAAGTTGACACCTCACCTTTTGATATGCCTCATGCTGACTCTGGTATGCTCCTGTAGACATCTAACGGAAACAGGATGGGCCCCTGGTTTGAGAGTAATGGCAGAGTGGGAAGTATGTGGACAGGTTGTAAAAATGTTTTTGGTGCTGTTGCTAAGTGCCAGTTGCTCATGTTAAAATTCAATCATTGATTAAAGATAGTTTTCCTCGACTCAACAACACATTTTCTAATAAAATTATTCCTGAATAGACAGTTTCTAATAACAAACAAACAAACAGGCTGTTTTAATATAGCTTATTTCTTAAGACATTAGCTGTATTATTAACAAATATTTAGTAGCACTACTTTAGCTATCATTTTTAATTTTCTTTTCTTTCATAAATGAGAAATAGAAATAAACAATCAGAAATCTTTACAAACACTTTCAATGTGGGTATCACAGCAACAAGTAACTGAAAAAGTCTAACAGAGAAATAATGACGTTATGGTGAAAATATTGAATCAAAGGCATTACAGAATTACAAGAGAACTCCCTGAAAGAATAATTTATCATTAAAAAGTTTCATACAGTTAGCCTTCCTTACTTGAATGCAATTTCCTAATTGAATGGAAATTAATGTAGATGTGTCTGCTTGTCTTTTTACTCACTTGTCTCTCCAATAATGGTAACCATGGTGACCTACAACATCTTCGACAGCTGCCAGAATATGGTCAAAAGCCTTTGGAAATAAGAAATAAAAAGCAGCATCAGATTTCCAAGCAGAGACTTGCTGCCATGGTATAAATGACCACAAATCAAGATGGACTCATCAAGAATAACCAAAGAAGGTGGAGAGTTACTGAAAGGGCAATGCAAGCTTCACCTGTGCACAATCCCATTAATAATATCGACACACTAAATGTGAACAAATAAACGCAAGTTAAATTTGTTCCCTTAATGATAGAGCCTCGGTTCAGCATCATCATGTGGATTTAAATCAATGGGGGGGGGGGGGGGAGGGGCGGGGTTCAAGGGAGCACTTCAGATGATTTATGGCACAAAACTATAACTTCACTCCCAGATAAACTCAATACCTTCTGCACCAGAATTGACCAACAGTCAAGGAAGAACGACAGCACACCCCCCATATTCTCTGATGATCCTCTACTGTCATTATCTGAGGATGACGTGTGGACTGCCTTTAGGACAGTGAATTCAAGAAAAGCATCTGGTCCAGATGGAACACCCAGCCAAATACTGTAAACCTGTGCTGAACAACTTGCCTATGTATTCAGGGATAACTTCAGCATCTCACTCAGGCAGGGTGTAGTACCCACCTGTCTCAAACACATCCCAATAATACCTGTGCCCAAGAAGAGTGTGGTAACCTGCCTAAACAACCTCCGAGTTTTGACAGGCTAGTGTTGAAGCATATCAGCTCCTGTCTGAGTGGTGACATAGAACCATTCCAATTTGCCTACCATGACAACAGGTTTATGGCAGATGCCATCTCACTGGCTGTACATAAAGCCCTGGAACACCTGGACAGTAAAGATGCATTCATCAGGATGCTCTTTATCAACTATAGTTTGGCATTCAATTCCGTCTTCCCCTCAAAACTGATCAGCAAACTTTAAGACCTGGGCTTTAATACTCCACTGTGTAACTAGATCCTGGATATCCTCACCTCTAGACCACAATCATGGAGGATTGGTAAGAACATCTCCTCCACAATCTCCATCAGTACCAGAGCACCATAGGGCTGTGTTCTTAGCCCCCTGCTCTACTCACTTCACACCTATGACTGAGTGGCTCGGTACAACAACATCTATAAATTCGCTGAAGATAGCACGGTAGTGGGTTGTATAAAAAGGGGAAATGAGTCAGTATTGAGGGAGACTGAAAACATGGCTGAATGATGAACTAACAACAACCTCACACTCAATGTCACCAACATCAAGGAGCTGATTGTAGACATCAGGAAGGGAAAACCAGAGGTATATGATCCAGTAATCAGAAGTGGAGAGAGTGAACAAATTTAAATTCCTGGAAGTCACTATTGCGGAGGTCCATCCTGGACCTAACACACAAATGTCATCTTGAAGAAAGCACATCAGCACCTCTACTTTCTCAGGAATTTGCATAGATTTGGTATGACATCAAAAACCTTTGCAAACGTCTACAGATATATAGTGGCTGACCAGCCTGGTATGGGGACATCAATACCTTTGAGCAGAAAATCCTGGAAAACCTAGTGGATGCATCCAATACATCACAAACAAAACTCTCCCCACTATGAAAAACTTCTACAGGGAACGCTGCCATCGGAGAGCAGCAGCAATCATCAGGGATCCACACCATCCACACACACTCTGTTCTCGCTGCTGCCATCAGGAAAGAGGTATTGGTGCCACAAGACTTGCACCACCAGGTTTAGAAACAGCTGCTACCCCTCCACCATTAGACTCCTCAACCACAAACTCAAAGACTCATTTAAGGACTCTTACTTTCCACATTATTTATTATTTATTATTGAATATTTATTTTTTGTATTGCAGTTTGTTTACATTTCTTTCTTTTACATTTCTCTTTTATATATGCATTTGTTTTTTTAGTAGTCTATTTTGCACAAATGTTAAGTAGAAATTCTGCTTGGCCATAGGAAAAAGAACCTCAGGGTTGTAAGTGATGCCATTTTAAATTTTTTAAATTTAAATTTTGACATACAGCACGGTAACAGGCCTTTTCGTGCCACCCAATTTACACCCCATTAAGTAACACACCCAGTACATTTTTGAAGGGTGAGAGAAAACAGGAGCTCCCAGAGAAAACCCACATAGACACGGGGAGAATGTACAAACTCTTACAGAGAGCGCTGGATTTGAACCCATGTCCAGTCCTGATTGCTGGTGTTGTAAAGATGTGCTAACCGCTACACCCACTGTGCCGCCCTCTGACAATAAATCTGAACTTTGAATTTATCTGAAATTAATCACTACATAGATGTCCAAGGCTGAACTGCAGTTAAAAAGTCAGTTCACTTGTTCAAATAGCTGCCAAAATGTGTCCTGCTCTAAATTATGCCAGATATGGATCAACATTAAGAGAAATGTGACTGAAATTAACAAAAGTTCCATTTTATTCAAAGCCCTGGATTCATCTTCTTTGACCAGGTTTGGGGAAAGGAGGATCTGATGTCCTCAAAACCAATACAGTTGGCTCTCTGCATTATCACATATTTGTAGTGTATGCTGAAGGCCAGGAAAGCAACCCTCTGTGCCTTAACGTTGACAGGAGCTAGGGAAAGTGATCCAGGGGCAACCTTTAAAAATGGGCAACTTTGATTTGCAGTGATGCAGCAAATGCAGCAGAAGGTATCAGCAACTGGAAGAATTTTTTGACATATCCATGAAGTGGTGATACTCAAAACAATTGCCAATTGCCTAATGCCCACAGAAACCAGAAGCTGAGTACAAGATCAGTGCAAAGAGCTTGGAGGGAAGTGATAGAGGAGATCTTTGCAGATTGTGCATTCTTAAGATGTGGCAGACATTCCAGGAACATAAAACATTGGGGTGGCCAAGGAGAGTCATATTTCTTGCTCCAATAGATATCTTTTATCCTGTGCATAAATAAATTTCATAATTTTTCTTCTAAGTAGCTGGTTGGCAGGGAGGTCCTGTTTTCCAAGAAGTAAAAGCAACCTTTGGAAACTCTTCAGCACCCAATTGACTCAAAACATTACTTTCTCACTCATTTTGCTATCCACAAGTTCTTCTGCTGGTCATGGACCTGAAATGTTAACCCTATCTTCTTCTCCCTATGGTTGCAGCCTGACCTGCTGACCTTTTTCAAAATTTTAAACAATTAATTTCATGTTTGCAACAATTGCATTATTTTATTTTATGTTCTTGTATTCCCATGAGTTTAGGTCTTTTTGCCCAGAATAATTCTTGTTTCCTTTCAACCATTCCCCATTTTTATTCAGTCTTCATTGCTGGTGATTATTTTTAAAGCTCTTTAGTTCATTCACCAGAATTTCTGAAAGTAATATCGATCTGAAAATGTGGTACATTAAAACCGCAGTTATTCAATTTAACAAAACACAGTCAGATCCCTCAAAAGGATGTATTCAAACCTGTATTTTGAAAGGTTTGAAATCCTCGAGGTAAGGACAATTACTAAGAGCCTCTAGGAAAACATTCATGGATTTATCCTCTGGATGATTGATCATGTTTCTTCCCCATGAAATATGCAAAGTAAACATGCATCAGTTAAACATATTCCCACTAAAGGACCTCCTTCTGTGCTGCAATCCCGCTTTGGTTATTGCGTTGTGAGTCAGTATCTGGGACTTGGAGAAGGGAATCAAGATCAATGGCTAAAGAGAATGTTCGAAAAAAAGAGGCTAATTTTAAACCAATGGATAACAAATGGGATTAACATCAAAGAAACAGATCAGAGTACCTACACGTTCATGCAACTCTTCATTTAAAGTTGGCTTGTGATGATCACATCGCTTTACCTTCAGCCACTTAATAAGGGGTTTAATCGTCAATCCCTGAAAATAGAGTCAAGTTAGAATTGAAGTGGTCAATTTATATACAGAAGTGATCAAAATAATTAAGCAGAGGGGTTCGAGGCTGGACGACATTCTGTCCTGGAAGCCACAGTGACTCAATAGAATTTTGTACTATGCCTTACTTGTACTTTGTATGAGATGTCTCCTGGTCTGCTCGCAAATCAGCCTCTATCACTGGTACAGGTGATAATAAACTTGAACTCAAGCATCAATGATTGGTAGGTAAAAGTATATGTATTACATACATTTTTATTTGTTCTTATATGTGAATGACAATTTCAACACCATTTAATTGTAAACTGGAGGAATTCATCAGTGACATACTAAAATGCAATGATGTTTATCGAATTAACTCAATATGAAAAGCGCTCACTGCTTTAAGAAAGACATATAATTAGTAATGAAGGATGGACCTTTCTTCAGATGAAGAGAATGAAGCAAATTCCACAAATCCAAATTATGTACAAAATGAACTGTCGTGGTCCATGGATCTCTTTTCAGAAACGTTACGTTTTACAGCAAATTCTTGTTTGATAGCAGTATCTAGTTATAATTGTGTAACTGAACAGTCCATAATAATTCTGTAAGCATTCCTCCAACATTAGTTCTCACAGATCTCCAGAAACCAATTAATACGTGTTGCTAAACAGCATCTTCCTGCTAAAAAAAAACTACAGATATTGGATGTCTGTGTGAGGTGTTGCATTTTGGAAGGGCAAACTAAGAAAGGACATGCACAGAAAATGGATGGTAGGCACTGAGGAGTGCAGTAGAACAGAGGGATACATAGTTCCCTGGAAGTGGCGTAACCGGTCGATAGGGTTGTAAAGAGAGTTTTTGGCATATTAGCCTTCATAAATCAAACTGCTAAGTTTAGGAGTTGGGATGTTATGGTAAAGTTGTATAAGACAATGGTGAGGCCAAATTTGGAGTATTATGTGCAGTTTTGGTCATCTAACTATAGGAAAAATATTAATAAGATGAAGATTTACTAGGCTATTGCACGGACTTTAGGAACGGAGTTACAAGAAAAGGTTAAAGAGGTTAGGCCTTTATTCCCTGAAGAATGAGGGGAGATTTGATAGAGCTATTTAAAATTAGGAGGTGCATAGACAATGTATGTAAGCTTTTTCCACTGAGGGTAGGTGAGGTACAAACCAGAGGGTTAAGAGTGAAGGGGGAAAAGTTTAGGGGGAATATTAGGGGGACCTTCTTCACACAGAGAGTTGTGGGAGTGTGGAACGAGCTGCCAGCTGAAGTGGTGAATTTGGTCAGGTGGGAGGTGCATGGAGGGCAGGTCAGTGGGACTAGGCAGAAAAATAGTTTGGTACAGTCAAGAAAGGCCTATTTCTGTGCTGGAAATGTTCTATGTTCTATGAAAGATCGCAGGATCCTCAACCTGAAATGTTAACTCTGTTTCTCTTTCCATAGATGCAAGCATTTTCTGGATGTTATTTTGTTATCTGACTGCTGTTGTGTTTTATGTGTGACTGAAGCTAGATTTTACTGTTCTTTTCTAGCATTACAAGTTTAGAAGTAATGCACACAATCCTTTTAGTGATCAACATCATTTAAAAATTTAGAATTTTTTTTAGCTGAGACATAACACATTTATTCAAGAAGGAGCAGGATGCCATAAAGATGAGATGAGTCAATATATTTGCATTTAAGGGGATGTACCAAGTCATGTTTATTGTCATCTGGTCCTCAGTGTAAAACATGCAGATACACAGCCAGACATAACATACATATGGACAAACGATACTTATGCAGGACAAGTATTTCATCTCTAAAAATAAATAAATAAATAAATAGATGCATTTCCTTTTGTACAAATGAGAGTCTCGGATGATTAGTGCCCGTGGGAAGAAGCTGCTCCTCAGCCTGGTGATGCTGGGTCTGATACTCCTGTATCTTTTCCTCAATGGGACCTGCTGAAAGATGCTGTGTGCAGGGTGGGGTCCTCAATGATTTTGCGCACCCTCTTCAGACAACAATCAGGTTAGATCTTGTCAATGAGGGGGGATGTGGTAAACCACTGTGTGTATGTTTAGCTGTCTGGACATGCCCCTTGGCTGACTGTACCTGTGGCTCCTCAGCTCCCACAGCCCCCTCCTCAGTTCAGGCCAGTTGACCAGCATAGACATGCCTCCATTCTATTGCTAATAAATGCCTATCGGTTTTACTTAACTTCTAGTCTTTTGGAGTTATTGATGGTGCATCAGGGTAAAGGGAGACTCCAGTGATCCTCTCTGCCACTGTTATGATCCTGTGGATTGACCTTCAATCTATTTCTCTGCAGCAACCATACTATTCTGTGATGCAGCCAGCCAGGACGTTCTCAATACAGCTCCTGTAGAAAGTTGACATGATAGCCTTGCCACTTCAATCTTCTCAGGAAGGGCAGTTGCTGTTGCGCCTTCCTGACAAGTGAGGAGACGTTGTGTGTCCATGATAGGTTATTAGTTAATTGAGCTCCAAGGAACTTGGTGGTCTCCGCTCTCTCTACTACAGAGCTGCCGATGTGTAGTGGAGGTCTTTGCTGGTCCTCCTGAAGTCCACAATCATCTCCTTCATCTTGTCTACATTGAGACTCAGCTAGTTACTCTCACACCATTTCATGAGATTTTCCACCTCTTCTCTGTAGTGCAACTCATCACTGTTGTTGATGGGACCAACTACTGTCATGTCATCTGCAAACTTGATGACACTGTTGGAGATAGATCTGACAATGCAGTCATGGGTCAGTAGAGTGAACAGGAGCGGCTGAGCACACAGTCCTGAGGTGCACCAGTGCTTAGCGTGACCATGCTCTAGATTCTGTTACTGACCCAGTCAGACTGTGGTCTTCCTGTTAGAGAGTCCAGGATCCAATTACAGAGAGGGGTGTTGAGTCCCAGTGAGGACACTTCTCCATCAGCCTCTGGGGAATGATCGTATTAAACACTGAGCAAAAGTCAATGGTGTATGAGGGATCATTCTCCAGATGGGCCAGGATGGAGTGAAGCGACATGGCTATCTGTCTGTGGAATGGTTTTTTATATAGAGGAGCTAAAATGGATCCAGCATCTCTGGGAGGTGTGCTTTGATGTGTTCCATCACCAGACACTTGAAGCATTTCATAATGATGGACAATGCCACAGGGCAACGAGGTTACTGAGGCCTGTTATTGTTGACCTCTGGGGTACCGGGAGGATACCTCAGTGGTGAAGTACATGATGAAGGAAGATGAATGAAATGCTGATGGGGAGAGAAGCTTGTATGAAGCATCAACACTGGAAATTATTTATTGAGCTTATTAGCCTATTTCTGTCATCCAAATTCAGCAATTGTAGTTACATTGCTAGTGTAGAGCCCAAAGGCTTGAAATAATTTCACAGGCTGATTATAAAGCCAGTATGGTACTCCAAACTGAAACCAGAATGGCTATAGGTAGAGTCACATAAAATGTGTACCCTTTCCATTCTATTCTATTTGAAGTGTTTAATGTCTTTTTTGAATGGCAGGTGTTTTAGCCAAACCCTAACTTTAACCTTTTGGCAGGTGGGAGGAAACCAGAGCACCCGGAGGGAACCCACACAGGTCATGGGGAGAACATACAAACTCCTTAGAGTCAGAGTAGGATTTGAACCTAGGTCACTGGCAATGTAATAGTGTCACTCTAACAGCCACACTAAGTACCTGTCCGCAGCCTCGAGATTTCTCTGTGGTAACAAGCTGAAGGGCAGGCAGCTTCGATCACATCCAACAGGAGAGGATAAAAGAGACTGTAGGCTCGAGTCCACTGCCAAGATATGGGGCAGATGCTGCCAATCCCCAGCAGTGGCTCCACTCACTGGGCTGACCAGGCTGCACTCTGAGCTTCCATCTCGAACCTGCATGGACACACCAACTTTCCCAAAATCACGCCCTCTGGCAGCTTCTCCTCAGTGAGCTGTGACATTTCAAAACCACCAGTAGAGTGTAGGATTTACACTGGGTTCTTGCCACAGCACTGCTCTGCAACAGGAAGGGCAGTGTGGGAGCCAGGTCTCCAAAGCTGCATCACCATCATTAATGAATCTCTTTAGACAGTATATAGTGTCAGGCCACAATAATCACTTTTAAACCAGAAAGCACAGGAGCAGAACCAGGCCATTCAGCCCATCATATTCACCCTGCCCTTCTATCACGACTGATTTACTATCCATTTTAACTCCATTCTCCTGATTTCTCCCCATAACCCTTGAATTCCTTCCTCTTTAAGAACTTATCTACCTCTGTCTTAAATATATCCAGTGACTTATCCTCCACACCAAAATGAATTTCATAGAATCAGCATCTTCTGGGTTAAGAAATTCCACCTTATCTCTGTTTTAAAGGGATGACTGTACACTGAGGCTGTGCCCACTGGTCCCAAACTCCCCTACCATGGGAAATAACTCCCAAGTTTGCTCAATCTGGTCCTTTCAGTGTTAATAGGTTACAATAAAATCCCCTATAATCAAATTTTGGTGTTTACATCTCTAACAATCACTTAAAATTTTAAGAAATATAGAATTCTTTGATGATCAGCTCTGCTCTACTTCCAGTGGATTTCAGCTTAGAAGTTTAAGGGCCAACATTTTGGTCAGCTAACTCTAAAAGCAAATTAAAAGAAAGTGAGGGCTCTTTCTAGGACAAATGGAGGTGTAAATTCTAACAAAATGTTGCTTGCCAGTGTACATTTCACAATGAAATTGAGAAACTGCATCTTGTGTTCTTCTTCTGGCTCTCCATTCCATTGGATGATGATGGTTCCTTTCAGTCAGTTTGTTGGGTTTGATATGAGGATACCCCACTCCTCGGAAAGGAATGGATTTAAGTGAGTAGGGGGTTGCACAGGTCCAGACCCACCCTCTTGACATCCTCTCCCGGATCCAGCGGCATGGTGAGGTCCAAGACAACTGGGGGAAATTCTTTTGCAGTGAAGGGCTTTGATACAAGGGGTGCCCTTTCAGCACTTCTCGGTATGTGTTTGCTAGATGGCCATTGACCCTATGAGATGGTTTGTCCACCCTTTGACAGGTCCTGTAGGGTTTCTAGCCACTCTCCTCACCAGGCAAGCCTGGAGGGGGAGCCAGTTTAGTCGCCAACCACCTGGCCACGTGACAAGTAGTACTGGGTTACATGGTACCAGTAGCACTCAGACAAATGACCTGACCAACGTAAAGCATGTAACTAGACCACTTACCTGAATTATAACTGTGAAAAATATAACAGTGATTGTTGTTGCAACAAAATAGTCCTTTGCCTTGACAATCTGACCGTTGAGAAGTATGACCAGTGCGAAGGCCACTGCTCCTCGTAGGCCACCATACGTCATAACAACCTGGTCAATTCTATCCAGTGGGACAAGTCGGAAATGATTTACTACCCAGCTCTGCAAGATTACCCCTATGGATATAAAAATCAGTCATAATAAACATTTTCTTCTTCAAGTAATAATACGATTCATCATATGGCAAATTAAAAAATTATTAATTTCAAGAAATGCTTCTAGATATGAATATTTTATTTAGATTTAGATTTCTGTAATATTTGAGCTATTACACGTTTGGAATGGATTTAGGTTTATATTATGGTCACTGGGAAATACACCAACTCCTTATAGACAGTGGTCGATTTGAATCCAAGTCACTGGCAGTGCAATAGCATTGCACTAACTGCTACGCTAAACACGCTGCTCACCGGTTTCAGTTAAAATTAACTAGTTTATTTGAACAGTTTATATTTTTCTTCTGAAAGGAGAGAAGAGTACGTGTAGCAATGAATACATGGCAAGATAAATACAAGGTACATACAAAATTAACAGCATTTTGAACTGCTGTGATGTTGAATGAGATGTCGTGTAGCATTGCAGGGATTTGCAAGGCTCCCCTTCAGGATACTGACATTTAATATTGATGAGTGAACAGAAAACTTGCTGACTCATCAGTAGCTTTCTTCGATGTGCACCTCTTGAAGTTTAGTCTATGATCGATTTAATAGTGAACATGCTCATTAATTTATTTTTGTGTCACTAGTGTCACAAAATAGATATCTTTTATTAAAGATTTTGATCTTTGCTCTATTTGCGGCAAGTTCAAGATCTACATCAAACCAATGTTTTGCAGTCATTTGTTTTAAAGAAAAACATGTATTGTAAAATTGAAAACAGCTGACAGTGTACAGTGAAGCAGGATCTTTTATGACCATCCGAACAGGCACATTCCATCCAAATCAGTCCACAGAGGACTTCCCTCAAACCAATCAATTGTTTTAGTGTATTTACGGTATTGAAGGAGACCATTCATTCCACTGAATCCATGCCTTATTAAAGGAAGTAATTTCCAACCACCTTTTGCAGTAATATTGTGTGGCGTAGGGGTGGTTGTGGAACAGAATGCAAAATTTCATGTACTGTGATTCCTTCTCCCGCTATCCATCAGTGTTAAGACCTGGTTAAAATCCAGTGGGAGAGAATTGCAAGATAGGTTTTTCTTTCAGAGAAGAATTTAAATCAAGGCACCATGTGGCTGTTAAAATAAACATAAAACTGCCTATAGTGATAGCATTCAACGTTCCTCATGTTCTGGTTTGGTTGCTCTCTGTGGCTGCCACACCAAAATGTGAATGCCTTTGTTTGTGATAAGTTACTGTTTGAAGACTGACTGCAGCCTTTTCCAGCAAAGCAGTAGACTGCACTCCAATCATAATCCATTGGTTGTGAAAGCCACTGAAATTGCCCAAGGAGAATATCAACCACAAATAAGGCATTACATGTGGAATGATGTCTAATTTCCCTGAGTAGATGACATGAGAACCCTTAGGCAGCCAGTTTGTGTTTTTCAAATATCATGGCACTCACTGAATAAACAAATTAAAAGGAAAGTTTTGACCATGCAATCTTCATGATCTGGGCTTGCATGCAAGGCCAGTAATTCTCCCTACCATAAACTGTCTTTGGGAAGGTGGTGCTGCCTTTTTAAACACCTGTGATTCATCTGGTGAAGATATTTTCTCACTACTGTTGAGAGAGTAGTAAAATAGTTTGACAAGAGGCACAGGTAAAAAACACAGAGATGCTGAAGGAACTCAGCTAGTCTCACAGCGTCCATAGGAAGTAAAGGTATGTAACTGACGTTTCAGGCCTGAGCCCAAAACCTGAACATTGGTTATATATTTTAGCCTCCTATAGACAGTGTGAGACCAGCTGAGTTCCTCCAGCATTTCTGTGTTTTTACTACAATCACAGGGTCTGCAGATTTTTGTGCTTCACCTCAAGAGGAACAGGTAGTTCTAGAGAGCAAATTATCTGTGTTGTACGTGGGACGTTTTCTGACCCCTGCTAATTTTGCTAAAATTCAACAAGTTCTTGACATCACATGGATTGAATTGGATTGGTTCACGACTTCTGTGATGGAGGGAATAGCAACAAGAATCTGTGACGGATCATCTATTTGGCACTTTTGGCTTGGGTGTGTATGATCTCACGCAAGGCAGAAGAAAAAGAAGTGGTTGAGTGAATTGATCCAGGGCAGTCTCTCACATCATTCACTGGTGGTTTAGTGGCATTGACAGGTACCTACTGTCTAGGAGACCTAAAGGGACAGGGTGGAGAGGAGAGTGAAAAAAAAAAGAGTACTTGCCTATTGCCCTGAAGACAAATGTGAAGAGAAGTGTGAAGAGAACTAAACCAGTATCCCAGGTCCATTTTGATGTGTCCACGGCAGAGATTCCCAACAGCATGAAGATAATTGTTTCTGAGCTGCTGGCTAACGTCTTCATTGTATATTTGACAGTTGTACGTGACTTCTGTGAAATATTCGCTTCCACATACTTTTTGCAACACAGACCGCAGAATGTGACTCTGGATATGGTATAAAAATTGGCTTAAATATTGTTCTTAGGTAATATGCTTTCATTTTTAAGTTAATTGCCTTCTGGAATAATATTGGGTGTCAGTTCAAACTAATTCAATTCATATTCAAGTAATAAGAATATTTGAACTTTCAAATTCAATGGTGACATGGGGGAAGGCAAATGTTCTATCCAACTCATTTTTCCATACATTCCTCCTACCAGTGAAACAAAATTTCTTTTGAATAATTAATCAATACACCGCCCTGAAAATGACTGCAGCATCAATCACTTTTTTGGTGTTAACAAGCAGTTCCTGCCATTAATTCTCCATCTATTTACATTGCGATCTCTCGTACCACAGATGGTTTCATGTGAACTTTTCCTATTCCACCTCAAATTAAAACTAACCTACTAATTCTCTTTTCTGTCGGGTTTTACATGTACAATCAAATGAGAATAAACTTAAACTTCATTTGCCTTCTTCAAAACGAATTCCATATTTTCTGCCCAACTCAGTCATCTCATGTAAGATAACAATTCCCTTGGCTCCCATCTGTGATTCTTCCTGGATTAAATGCTTCTTTTGCACTAGAATCAGACACTGTACTTGAGGCCCATCCTGAAGTGTACAGGTACAACCTGGTCCTATCATGTGCTAAATCCTTATTGATCTGGCAGTGAATTTCAACATTTGTTCCTCAGATAGTTATTAATGAGTTTCCAAACACTGCAAAATCACTCTCTTTCAATTTATTTCCCTTGTTCAAAATAGTTTGCTTAATTATAAAAAAGAGAAGTACTAAAGTTGCTGGAAATCTGAAATTTAATGAGAAAAGGGTCAGAAATACTCAATAGTTCAGGCAGCTTTGATGGAGAGATGAAGCATTTAACATTTCAGATTGCTGTCCTCTCATCGTTCTATCAGGTGAAAGATCATCACCTGAAACATTAGTTTGATTCCCCTCTCTTGCTTCCTGACCTGCTGGGTGTTTCCAGCAGTTTCTATTAAATGTGATTAAATGTAAGAATGGTTTCTGAAGCATTTATATCACATTTCATCAGCACCTCAACTCCTATTTCCCACCTCAGTTCTAATTCCTCAATAACCTTACTTAAGAAAAGTTCACCAATCTCAGTCCTGAACACATCATTTATCCTTGTCTCCATGGTTAAACAATCTAAGCCTTGCATTATTTTGTGAATATGTACACCAGGCCTCCACTGCTTCACAAGGTATCCAGGTCAAGGTAGAGTTCTCCTGAGTAGCCCAGCTGAGATCCTGCTACTTACAAATTTAATTATGCAGCATTGTTCATTTCATCTTGTGCAATTGGACATGTTTGTAAAGATTCACTTTCTTTTGGGTGACTCTGTGTCTCTGAATAGCCTAGCTATTCAGCACGGTAACAGGATCTTCCAGCCCATGAGTCCGTGATGTTGAAATACCTCAATTAACCTACAACCCCTGTTCGCTTTGAAGGGTGGGAGGAAACCAGAACCCCCAGAGGTAACCCTACACAGTCATGGGGTGGATGTACAAATTCTTACAGAGAGTGCCGGATTCGAACCCATGTCACTGGGTGTTGCACTAACCACTACGCTAACTGTGCCACCCATTTTCCTACTTTGCTTCCACATAGACCCAAAAAACTCTCCCTCTCCCCACCAGTCAATTCCCCCTCTTATCCCTCCTGTCTTTCATCCATATCCAATCTCTTTTATCTGTTGGTCTGTGCTCCTCCCCCTGCCCATTCTTCCCTCCCCAGCTTTTTCATTCAGCCACTCATACCTTGAGGAAGGGCTCAGGCTGAAACACCAGTTATGCTTCTTTACCTCTTGGACGCTACGAGACCGGCTGAGTTTCTCCGGCATTTCTGTGTTTTTAATCGATTCTCTGCTTCCACCCCCCACCCTTTCTGTCCACTGGAGCAGAGTGTCTGATGTTTTTTTGGACCTTTGCTTGACATTTTAAAGTCAAGCATTAAACCACCTCCTCCTCCAAAAGAACCCCCACTAACTTTACCACCCTGGAATTGAAGATATGAGGAACACTCTCCATCCTCTCTCATTCCCCTTCACTCACATTTGATGTGTTTGTCTCTCCTTCATTTTTGTTTCTTTCATTCCAGTTTTTCCAGATTAGGCTGTCTTTTCTCCTTCCTTTTTCCAGTGCTCTTGTTTGTCTTTGTTTCCCTCCCCTTGAATTCTCTCTTCAATTGTTTTTTGTCCATTTTCCTCTCAGGCGCTCTTATTCTTGACTTCCCTTTCTTACTCCACAATTTACTTCTCTCAGATTTATTTTTTTTTCCCCTCCAAAACATTTCTTCAGTTTTCTCTCAGTATGTCCCTTTACCTTTATTGTGCAGCAAAGAGTAAAATGCTCAATCAAACCAAATCCATAAAGGATTGTAATCACATCGTGCTCACAGACCGACTTGGTCCTTGAGTGAAATGAGCAGCAAAGAGCTAGAAGCAAATTGAGCTCAGGCCTGAAAAATATGGTAATATCTTTGCCTCCTAATGCTGTGGGTTCAGCTGAGTTTCTCCAGAACTTCAGTGTTTTAATTACAATCACAGTGTCTGCAGACTTTATTGTTTCACTCAGAAGCTAAGTGTGCTTGGGTTTCATCCCATCTCATCCCACATTGAGGAGAAGGTTCCACACCCCACCACTCCATGTTAACAAGCTGCCCTTTCACTACCTTCTCTGTGTTTAGCTCTTGATGACGTGATCCTGGCATGATCACATCCAAAGGAGGTAAAGAAGCATAACTGGTGTTTCAGCCTGAAGAAGTAAGGACTAAATCAACTTACGCCAAGATGGAGGAGAGTGAAATCATTTCAGCTGTGAGATGGGCCAGGTAGACAATCAGGAACACAAAGAGAGGCTCAATAATGCGGACCCGTTTGGTAAAGCGGCTGATAAGGGCCAAGAGAAAAGCAAATATAATTCCAACAGCAGTTCCACCCAAGCTCACCACGAAGATTGAACCTAAAGAAAAACAGGAATTTAGAGACACGTGAAGAACCCACCTCAAAATATTATTTCAGTTTTTTCAGCTGGTAAATCCATGATCAACCTGATCATTACTTATCAAGTGAGGAAAAATTGCTTATTTCATGGTAATCTGATGAAATATTACATTCAGGTAGAAGTAATGATGGGCCTGGCCATAGGGTTGAATGATTTTAGGGTGACTTTCAGAATGAGAGTGTACAATCAGACTTCATGTTGGCATTCAGGTCAATGTGTCTCTTTCTGAATGCATTCAGAAACATACTTAAAATGTTAAAACAAGTTGTAACAACACAAGTGCAAGACAGCTTGTTATTTTCACTAGAAATAGTCTTTATAACATATTGTCAGAGAGGTTTTTGGTTAGAAAGAACAGATTTTGAATGTTAGACAAGAACATTACCACAGTTAGATTCCACTCTGATATGTATCAGTGACATCAACTGCTCTTTAACGATCTGTTCTTTTTTGTTATCTTTAGTTCATTTGCAGATCTCAATCACAAATCCGATACCTTGTGCGACCTGCTCTTAGATTTGGGATGGGATTGTATGTGGCGTACTGAACAGTTGAATAATCACTCCCCTTTTGATTCCTTACAGGCAGTAAAACCCTAAAATTGCCTTCGGTTTGCCTTCACTGCTACCTCAGAGATGGCAGGTATGAGGACATACAGACTTGAACCAACATCTTTAAAGTTGACCATTTTGTACATTAGGACACACGCTGTTTCTGCATTTTCTTACCTAAACCCTTGAAGTAATCCAAAGCCTGTATATTTTCTATTCCAATAGCCGCAAAAGAATTGAACATTTTATAGAGGACCTATAAAAAGAAAATGTGTAAAGATTACAAATCAAATTCTACTGCTATATTTAAAATTAACAAGCAGAATTAATGCTGTGTATATTTTTTGCTGTGCCTGCCAAATGGAGTCCTCCACTAGGTGTGAAGAAACCCCACTTTGCTCATTTTTATTCACCCTCCTGAAGTAAGAAAACATATTATCTATTGATTTCTGCATCCCATACACCATCCTGCACCTCAATTTTAAAAATGAGCAAATGTTTATAAAAGAAACATCAAACTGAATTATGAAGAGTGTAATGATCTGAATTAGGCACCTGATGAGCTACATAATGTAAAGTACATCTTGCATTTACATACACGTATTAAGGTTGTAGGAATCCCTACTCATTGAATTTCCATAACACTCAAATTCTCTGATCACTGGAGATCACCTACCCTTCATGGCCATTAAAATTATTTTTAAACTATACAATTTTGGTGTTAGCACAATTGACTCCTAACTATAGGATCGTCCAAAGTAAAATCTGGTCCTTACCAGCGGTAGCCTAATGATTTTTTTTCAGACCAGCCTACTACGTAATGCTCCTGCGTCACGATACAGCAGGGTTAACATGGTGTGTCAGGATAAATGCAATTTGCTATTTAAAATTATAATATGGCTTAAGGAGAAATTGAAAAGCCTCTGATTAAATATTAGGAATAGAAACTACTCCTTGAAATTTGTCAATTACTTTACATTCTGAACCTTCACTTACGAAAGTCAGTTTTGGAAAAAAGCCCCATCTGTAGCTTCTTAGAATAGTGTCTGTGTAAAACCTCTATAGTTTTGGGATAATTGCAATTGAATAGGTAATCAGCCACTTTTCAGTCTTTAAGAAGTGGAAGTTTTTCTCATCAATGTAAAAAGGTAATGATTTTCAACAATTATTTTCAGAGTCTTGATCACTTGTTTAGTATGTTCAATAAAACCATAACATATAACAAGCAGAGGGGCTGTGATTAATTTAAAATTGTTTACTTCATTTCTACATGAGTTACTGAGCAGTTAAGATGGTGCTGACCTGTCTCACATCTGCATGCTGCTGTTTAAAGTAAAAAAATGAATCCATAGGAATTAGAATCTGCTGAGAAGACACATCTACATTTCTTGCAGTCCATAGGATCGTTGCATAGAAAGCCAAGAAGCATGAAGGACACAACCATCTCATTGGCTGCAGCTCTGATGGATGGGCCAGGATGTGATGCACTCTGTTCCCTTTAGTATTCATCTTGATTAAATTCTTTAGTCATAAAAGAGAACAGACTGTCTAAACTATTGAGGGCCTATCAATGTTCCTGAAGGAATAAGAGAAAATAAATAAGATTTGTGGAGGACAGAGTAAGCTAAGGTACACTGCGGACCTTCCTCGGCCATGTATTCAACACTGATGTTGTCCTGGGCATTTGGTTCATGATGGAATGCAAGGCATGATCACAACCAGTAGGGACATAACAGATAGAAATGATTGAAGATTGATATCAAACAAGGCTTTGCCTCAACACTTTTCTGACTCTTTCCTGTTGAGATGCTGCTGCTCTTCTCTCATCAATTTAACACTGATGCGGATCTACACAACAGTACAAATGGGAACCAGTTAAAGCTACGTCACCTGTACACCAAAACCAAAGTCAACCCAGCTTCAGTCAAAGTTTGCAGTCACCGTGGACACAATGCTGGAGAAACTCAGCAGTTCAAGCAATGTACTTTATACAGCATAGATAAAGATACAGCCCTTCACCAAGGTATGACAAAATACGGCCAGGTGCCCGAAGATAAGGATACATAACCAACGTTTCAGGCCTGAGCCCTTCATCAAGGCATGAGGAAAATGACGGTCGGTGCCCAAACCTCAATGGTGAATTAGTAGAGGAACACTTTTAGACCAATGACCAGAAGATAGCCATGAAAAAATACAGGACTCATCCTTAAGTTAAAATCCAAAATTGTGGGAAAGTTCATTTCAATGGGATTAGACTGAAACTTGAAAGAAGTGATTGGGAAAGGCCGATAGAAGGTAAAGGCAAGGAGAAGGCTTTTAAAAGTGGGATAAGAGCAGCCCTGTGAGAGTGAACAGCAAGATTGGCAATAGTATGGATTGTTGATGACAAGGTACTTTGAGGATCTAATCAGGAAAAGGAGGCATATGTTAAGTACGGGCAGCTGGGTTCAAGTGAATCATTTGAAAGGTATTTGGGATGTAGGAAAACATAAGCAAATTAGGAGGGCAAATATGCTCATGAGATATCCCTATCAGTCAAGATAATGGGGGGAGGGGAGAATCCATAATATTCAATAAGTATAAGAGAAAGAAGTATCTAGAAAAGAGGAAATCCACTGAAGGATCATTATGGTAATCCATGATGTGAGCCATGGACAATTGTTAAGGTCATAAATATTTGTCAACTGTTATTTTTCATGGGAATGGACATGGAAGCTATTGGGTTCAGGACAGGAAATGGTGATATTCTGGAGCTTATCAACATAATCAGGGAGGGGGTGGTGGAGGCCATGAAATACACAAAGGCAGATAAATCCCTGGGCCTGACCAGTCATATTTCAATACTATAGGAAGTAAGGAAGGAGATTGCTGGGGCCCCAGCAGAGATGTCTATAATTTCATTAGTCACTGGTAAGGCACCAGAAGACTGGAGGATGGTCAATGTGGTTTAATTTTAGAAGGGCAGCATAAATAAGATAGGGACCAACAGGCCAGGTAAGCCTTCAATCAGTGGTGAGCAAGTTACTGGAAGGGATTCTGAGAGACAGGGTTTAATTCCCCTAAATCACCACATTCATGAAACTATGCACCTGTAATCCTGTGCCTTTGTTCTACAACACTCTCCAGGGGCCCTGTCATTTCCTGGGCAAGTCCTATGCTGGTTTTACTTACCAAAGTACAGCTCCTCTCACTTGGCAAAGTTAAATTCCCTCTGCCACTCATTAGTCCACATTCCCAACTGGTCCAGATATTTTTGTAAACTTAGATATCCTTCCTTATCACCAATTTTTGGTATTATCTGCAAATTTACTAACTATGTGAACTACAATGCCATCCAGATAGTTAATATAAATAACAAAACAATGGACGTCCCTGTTCCACACTACTGGTCAAAGGCCTCCAGTATGTGTAACAACCCTCCACTATCACCCTCTATCTCCTTCCATCAGTTTTGAAACCATTTGGGTGGTTCACATTGGATGTCACATGATCTAACCTTCCAGACTAACCTAATATGCAAAACCTTGTCAAAGGCCTTGCTGAAGTCCATATAGACAACATATACTGCCCTGCCATCATCAATCCTCTTCTTCATTTAAAAAAAAACCCTATTAGATTTGTGAGACATGATTCCCCACATAAAAATTTATGCTGACTACCTTGAATTTCTGAATGATCCAAAGACTGGTAGATCTTATCTCTTCGAATCCCTTCCAGCAACTTTCTCATCAAGGTATGAGCAAAATGTAGGCAGGTGTGGCCTTGATGAAAGGCTCAAGCCTGAAACGTTGGTTATACATCTTTATCTTTGCTATATAAAGTACACTGTTTGACCTGCTAAGTTTCTCCAGCATTGTGTTTTTACTTAATGCCCTCCAAGGCTACTAACACCTCTTCAACAATCTTTTCCACAGTAAAAACAAGTGAGAAATCATTTAAATTCTCACTCATCCTCTGTGACTCTACGCAAAGATAGTCATGTTGATCTTTAATGGAACCAATTCTCTCCCTAACCATCCTTTTATAGGAATACCTGTAAAACCTCATAGGCTTTTGCTTTATTCTGCCTGCCAGATCTAACTCATGTCTTTGATTTCCCTCTTAAGTGTACCCTTTCCCCTCTTTCACTCATTGTGGGATTCAAGTGATACAGACTGCTTAAATCTGATGCATGTCTCCCTCCTTTTTTTCTGACCAGAGCTTAAATATCCCTCACCAACTAGGGTTCCCTAAACCTCGCAGCCTTATCCTTCACCATAACAAACTCCTGCAATCTCTCTTGGGTCAGATGGGGCAATTGAGTTGGAGGAGAGTCTTAATTAGTCCTTTAAAGTGCTGGAGGCTGATCTAAGATATCGACATGCCTGGGTAGGGAACAGGAACATAGAAAGATTGGGGAATGCTGAACGGTTCAGTAGGAATGTGGAAGGGCAGAACAAGAGGAGAGAGATGAACTGCATAGGACGAATGACAATAGTGAGGATATTGGAATGGGAAATAAGAATAAAGGGTAGCAAAAATGATTGGCAGAAGGGAAAACATTCATTGTATCAAATACTAACAAATTCAAGTAACTTTTAAGCAAGATTCCTTATGGTATGGGAACAGAAAGAATGCAACAGGAGAACATTTAGAGTTATAGATGTCTCTTGGTGAGATGAAGTCAACACATGTCGGACAAAATCAATTTGGTTTATTGATATACCAAGGTTTTGGTTTTGGATTCAGGCGTGAACAGTTCATAGATCCAGGAACTATTTGTAATGTAAAGTGAAATTCCAATGGAGTGAGCTTCCTGAGATTGTAAAGGGCAGTATGTAAATATAGGTGCCCAATCCTTTATCCGGAACCCTTGGGGGCAGTGTGTTCCGAATCTCAGATTTCAGAACAAAAGCTAGCTGCCCCAGATTTAAGCCCACTCGAACTGTGTTGCCATATCCACCCCCTTCCAGTCACGCTGCCTTCTCTCCCCCCCTCACCTGAGTCGCGCTGCCATCTCCCCCCCACCCAAGTCATGTTGCCATCTCCCCCCCACCCGAGTCATGTTCCCATCTCCCCCCCCACCCCCAACCAAGTCGCGCTGCTGTCTCTCTTTCTCTCCCTCCGCTGTACCAGCACCAGGAAAAAAATGGCGATTTTTGGAGCTTTCCAGATTTTAGATGTCCGGATAAAGGATTGTGTACCTGTATAACAGAAGTGTTTACTTACAACAGTTATGGCATCATTAAGCAGTGACTCGCCAAACACAATGATGAACAGTGTTTCATTCACATGGACTTCCTCAAACACAGCTATCACTGCCACAGGGTCCACTGCAGATATCAAACTGCCGAAAAGCAGGAACTCAAGCAAACCAGCTTCTACTTTAGGACCTGAGGAAAATGAACAAGATATAGAAAATCAATGATACCAGAAGTGATGCCTCTTCATAGGATATTCTACATTATTTTAACATTCAGTACATGAACCCATAATAAATGCAAGCAGGGTTGACAATTTTTTCAGATTCTCTTGGCGTCACTACAATAAAACTGGGAGAAACATAACAAGATTATAAAATGTATAGAAGACTAGGAAATAAAGCATCAGACTGTGAATTATACAGTCGTGTAACATAAACTTTGCTTGCTTTTGATGAGGGAGCTGTATTTCTCAATGGCATGAGAAATTGCTGCGCCACAAGACAGTGATGTAATTAGACTAACAGAATGAGTAAGAACAAGGGTTGTGAACCATAAAATCATGGAACACTACAGCATAGAAACAGGCCATTTGGCCCATCAAGACTCTGCCAAATTGCCTAGTCCCAATGACCTGCTCCCAGACCATAGCCCTCCGTTCCCCCTCCATCCATGTAATTATCCAATCTTCTCTTAAATACTGATACTGAACGGGCATCTGCCACCTCTGCTGGCAGCTCATTCTACACTCTCACCAACCTCTGAGTGGTTTCCCCCTAATGTTCCCCTTAATTTTTTTTACCTTTCACCCAACCTCAGTGGAAAATACCTGTCTGCATTTACCCTTTCTATACACATCATAATTTTATATATCTCCATCAAATCACCTCTCATTCTCCAATGCTCCAGGGAATAAAGTCCTAACCTATTGAACCTTTCCCTATAACTCAGCTCTTCAAGTCTTGGCAACATCCCTGTAAATTTCGTCTGCATTCTTTCAATATCAATAACTTTCCTGTAGGTAGGTGATCAAAACTGCACACAATTCTCTAAATTTAGCCTCATCAATGCCTTATACAACTTGGACAGCATCTCACCAATATCTAATACAACTTCAACATAGCATCCCAACTCCTGTATTCAATGCTTCGATTTATGAAGGCTAATATTCTGAGATTTCTTTATGGCCCTTTCTACCCGTGACAGCACTTACAAGTAATTATGTATCTTTATTCCTAGTTCCCTCTGTTCTGCTGCACTCCGCAGTTCCCCATACTTTACCGTACAAGTCCTATCCTGGTTTGTCCTTCCAAACTGCAACACCTCAATAAATTCCATCTGCCATTTTATAGCCAATTTTTGCACCTGATCCAGATCCACTGCAAGCTTTGAGAGTGTTCCTCATTGTCCACTACACCCCTAATTCAAGTCATCTGCAAATTTACTGAACCAATTTACCATTATCATCCAGATCAGTGATATAGATGACAAACAACAATAGACCATTACTAATCTCTGAGGCGCACTACTAGTCACAGGCCTACAGTTAGAGAGGCAATTCTTTGCTACCACTCAGGCTTCCACCACAAAGCCAATGTCTAATGCAATTTACTATCTCATCATGGATGCCAAGAGACTGAACCTTGCTGACCAACATCCCAGGCAGGACCTTGTCAAAGGCCTGTTAAGGTGGAAGAACATGTGACAACCAGAAATGACAACACTGACATGTTATTTTCTCTGCTTATTGTCTTTATAACAAAGTATTTATCTATTGGACAATATTGTATTGTAGCTACAGAATCAGCTTTTAAGCAATTTTATATCAAATGCTATATAAACTAAAGTTAAATACACATATACAGCCAGTTGAAAAAAATTGTGGTTCACAGTCGAGGAGGAGTGGTGTGCCTGTGAGTGCTCATTACCTCTGTAACCTAGTGCAGTTTCCATGGCAGTGATTTACCACAGACTGAATTCCCCATTAGTCACAGTACTTGACCGTGGAGACAGCATTAACGTCAGCAGAGGCAAGGTCTGATAAATGGCAATCGTTTAAAATGCGCAACAAAAACAGAGAGTGACCTATTTAGTTTTATCAATTTTTCCAGAGGTGGACAGTTTTTGAAAAAATAAATTTACATGGTCATGTAATGCAAAAATGCATATCCATATTAGATCAGTCATCCATCATTTTGGCAGAATTCAATTAACTACCTGTATAAAAGGAGTTTAATTCTTGGGATTGTGAAATATCAATAGTTTGTAATAAAGACCAAATGAAATCAGTTGAATCCCCAACAATTATGCTAGTGAACAATATCGCAAAATGGTGACTGGCTACATTTATTTGTTTTGACTGTTTTTTTTGTCTACTCGTACATTTATACACCCATTTGATGGTTTTTTTCAATTGTACCTGCTAATTGGATTCGAAAGATAAGTAAGTAAAATTGAAGAAGAATCTGTAAAGAGTGAATTAGCAACTCAATTGGCATGGAGTGAGAGGGAAGGAATGGGAAGAGTTTGGTGGGAACACGTTTATTTCCACTAGTGGGAAAATCTCAAACTGGTGGACTTAAGTGACAAGATCAGAGGACAGATATTTAAAACTGAAATGTCTAGGAACTTCATGAATTTCTGGAATTCTCTACAAGAACATTAAAAACAGGAGCAGGAATCGGACATCCAGCCCGTCAAGCTCAGTCCGCCATTCTATGTGATCATAGCTGCTCCTGCCGTGGACTCAGCTCCACCTACCTGGCTTTCCCCATAATTCCCCCACTATATAAAATTCTAAGTAACTCTGTCTTAAATATATTTATTGAAGCCTCTTCTGCTTCCTTAGTCAGATAATTTAAAAGTTTAATTACAATCTGGGAATAGAAGGTCCTTATCATCTTCCAACTTTATATATTCCCCCAAATCGTGAGGCTATATCTCCTTTTTCTTGTTTCACATATTAGTGCAAACAACTTTGCTACCTCTATCTTATCTATCCCTGACATAATTTTTGCACAAAAGTGCTGGAGAAACTCCACAAGTCATGCAACATTCTTTATGTAATAACAACATTTCAAGCCCTTCATCAGGGTATGAGCAATGGTGGGGATCTCTCAGTTGCCAACCATTTCAATTCCCTGACCCATTTCTGTGTCGAAATGTCTGTCCTTGGCCTTGCACTGCTAAATCAAGGTCACCCGTAAATTGGAGGAGTAAAGGCTAATATTCTGTCTGGGCACTCTCCAACTGGATGATATTAACATTGAGGCGCCTGAATAAAATTGCGGGGGGCGGGGGAGGAGCACGGTATCATAGGCAAGAGGACATAGGTAAATATGGGTGGGAAAGCACAAGAGAAAAAAGCTGGGAGGAGATGGGGGAGGGGATAGCTCTTTGAAAGAAGGGGATGGAGAGCTGGAGCAAAGGAGACAGAGGATAAGGGAGACAAGAGAATGGCCTAACAGAAACTGGAGAACTCAATGTTAATATCATCCAGTTGGAGAGTGCCCAGACAGAATATTAGCCTTTACTCCTCCAATTTACGGGTGACCTTGATTTAGCAGTGCAAGGCCAAGGACAGACATTTCGACACAGAAATGGGACAGGGAATTGAAATGGTTGGCAACTGAGAGATCCCCACCATTGCTGTAGACAGAGTAAAAGTGTTCAGCGAAATGATCTCCCAGTCTGCGTCCAGTCACTCCACAACAGAAGCACCAGATGCAGTAAATGACCCCTGGGATTCACAAGTCAAGTGCTGTTTCACGTGGAAGGATGATTTGGGGCCCTGAATGGTGGTGAGGGAGAAGGTGTGTGCACAAATGCAGCATTTCCTGTGGTCACAGGGGAAGTAACCAAGGGATGAGTGAAAAGGGATGAGTGGATGAGGGAGTCATGGAGGAAGTGGTCCCTGCAGAAGGCAGAAAGGGGAGAAGAGGGGAAGATGTGTTTGGTGGTGGGATCATGTTGTAGGCGATGGAAATTGTAGAACATAATATGTTGGATGCGGAGGACTAGGGGAATCCTGTCCTTGTTGCATCTAGGAGCAGAAGGGGCCAGTGCAGATGTCTGGGTAATGCAGGAGATGCAGGTAAGGGCTGAGTTGAGAGTGGTAGAGGGAAAGCCAGATTCTTTAAAGAAGCAGGACATCTTAGATGATCTGGAATGGAAGACCTCATCCTGGGAGCAGATGTGACAAAGACAGAGGAAATGAGAGAAAGGAATATACAAACGAGAGGACATGAGTTAAGGGTAAAAGGGGAAAAGTTTAGGGCAAACATGAGGGGAAACTTCTTCACAGAGAGTGGTGGGAATGTGAAAGAGTAAGTTTAACAAATATACTTAACAAAGGGTTAATGAATTAGGTGAGAATATAGTTGCCTTGTAACATGGTGGGAATGAAACCATCTTCTAATATGACCTTCCATGTGCAGTAGTGAGATAGTATATAATGTGACAGATTGTTATATTTTATATTATGTATAGATATGTTTTTGGGAGAGTTAGATTGTGGGGTTTTTAATATAGGACACAAACAAACACTAACATTTCAAAACATCTCATGTAAAACGCAAGAGCTCTGTCTGCTCAAACCAGACACTCCAGGGCCCAGTGCCTTTGTAAAGACAATGGAAATTACTTTGCTAAAGGATTTCACAACGAGGTGCAAATGGCAAGGCCATCTCAGAATAATAAGATATGAATTGATGGAGACAGTGATCTGCTGTTGTGGCAGTTTGCTGTTCTAAGAAGGTCATGTGTTTTTGCAAACTGAGAGAAAGAATTGAAAACAGGCTTTTCTCAGAGAGAGACAGAGAGTGAATTCAGTTCGACAGTTCAGCAGCAGCAGCTGGGACTGGAACAGGACAAGCTGGCAAGCTTGTTTGAACCCCCATTTTGAAGACAGGTTGTGAGTTATTAGTTCAGCCTATTTAGCTTGTGGTCCATACAAGAGGAGATGGCTGGCTGTGTGGTGTTTCACCTAAGATAAGGGAAACAAAAAAGGAACTCGGTGATGACCTGAAAGAAAGAGGTTATCATCTGGAAAACCCTGATGGGGCAAGTTTCTTCAGCAAGACACTGAAGTGGCTGATCGGAAGGAACCAGTTTGTGTCCAACAAGCAACAAATTTCTCTCTGAAAACCGACAATAATCTTCCTGAGTGGTAACCATTTACCATTCAAGCACCAAAGCCTGGTGAAGATTCATAAATGTTAAATTCTGTGCACAGTATAAGAATTGCCTGATACCAGTGAACTTGGAGAGTGAGAAGTGAGATTGGACTGTGAATCAAATAACTTTTCTGAATGTACACACATCTCATACACGTGTGCTTAGAATTAGAAAGTCAAGAGTTATAAGTTAAAGTTTGATCCTGTTTTTATGTTTAAAGAAAATTAAAAGTAGCTTTTGTTTAAGTAACCATTTGTCTTGGTGAATTTCTATTGCTACTGGGTTTTGGGGTCCTCTAGGCCCATAACAAACTAAAACCACAAATAATGCAGTAATGTAAATACACCAAGAGTAAAGATACCCTGATGGTTGCCAGCTATTTGAAGACATTGCAAGGGAACATATTATTGTAAATTCAGAGAATGGCAGTTGTGTGACTCGTAGAGTGTCAAAGGTGTATACATATGGGATGGATAATTTGTATGCTTTGAGTGGATGCAGTGTAGAGAATGAGTTACTGAACTCTTTCTTTGTACCCTTCACTCCTTCTAGCATTATCAAGTCTGAATAAAGAAACTGTTGTATGCTTATTGGTTTTGCTGTTTATTTTATTACAGCACAGGCTGACTTTCACAGTCGTGTGGAACAAGCTGCCAGCTGGAGTGGTGAATGAGGGCTCAGTTTTAACCTTAGGAAGAAATTGGACAGGTACATGGATGGGAGAGGTGTGGAGGGCAATGGAGTGGATTCAGGTCAGAGGAACTAGGAAAAAAAATGGTTTGGCACAGACTAGAAGGGCCTGAAGGGGCCGGTTTCTGTGCTGTAAAGTTCTATGGAAAACTCTAAACAGTCAATTTTGCACAGCAGTTAGCAATGAATAGATCTAGAGCATCAGAGGATAGGATCCAAATGGATTGGGAGTACTGAATGTGTATGAAAAGGTCCACGATTTGTGGAGAAGGCTCCTGGACAAAGGAACATGCTCAGAGATGTTGGTAGTAGAAGAAGAGCTCAAGGGCGTTGAAAAACCAAGTCATTGGAATAAAATTGCATGAACTAAAGTAATTTTATATAATGTAATTGTACAATTCTGAGCATAAACAGAAAGAATGATGGATTCAACTTTACAACGGCATGGTTAGTGTAGCAGTTAACACAACGCTGTTCCAGCACCAGCAACTTGGGTTTGAATTCCACAATGTCTGTAAGGAGTTTGTATGTTCTCCTCATGTCTGTGTAGGCTTCCTCCAGGTGCTTCTGTTTCCTCCAACCCTTCAAAATGTACATGGTTGTAGGTCATTTGGGTATAATTTGGTGGCACAGGCTTGTGGCTGGAAAGTCCTGTTACCGTGCTGCATGCCTGAATTTAAATCCCAAATACTTGGCCTTCAAATAAACAAACAATTGTAACTCTACTGTTTTCCCATAGATAGTGCAGATTTTTTTCATAGTGTGAACTCATTTGTAGTTGTAAATATATTGAAGGATGCATCTTACCCATGAGGCCAGCTAACTTAATGCCCCAAAGTGCTGTTCCAGTGGTAAATGAATTCCAGAGGGTGCCAATCACTGCATACATCAAAATTGCTCCAAAATTGTCAAAGAATAGTCTGCTTGGCATGAAGTATCCCGAATCTAACACAATTGGTGGTAGAAGAAAGAGAAAGAAAGTATCTGGGTCCAGTTGATATTCTGGTTTCTTAGCTGCTGCAAGGACAATGCCCCCAAGGCCCAAACCCAGAAAAATCAGAAGGCAGCTTTCGGGCACCACAGTCGTCACCTTGCTTGAGAGATGGAACACTGAAAAGGAACGCACAGAGGGATATCAATAGGAAATCATTTTGAATGTAAACATGGCCATTTTTAATGCATTTAGCTAAAATTACAGTTTCATTGTCTCAAAGTTAAAGATATGCATTATATAACACCTTTAAATGATTTTAAAAATTCAATTCAAATGCACGCTCTAAAAGTAATGAGCAGCTGATCTTTCAAGTTGTTATCCCCACAGAGTGGAGTGTGGTAAACCACTGTTACATTACAATTGGCTGCTGCCAGCTGGACACGCCTCCCGAGACCAATCCTACCCATAACCCTTTGCATGCTCCCCATTCCACTCTGCCTTGATCAGTCAATCAGGTTGATGCCTGTTCCAGTCCGTAGTTAATAAAAGCCTGATAGTTTCACAACTCTAGTCTTTTGTAATTATTTACGGTGCATCATGACGGCAACGGGATACTCCAGGCAGAGTCAAGGAGAACACACATGCATGGGAGATGGAAACAGTCACATTTGTGGGAGAAAGAAGACCAGCGCTGTGGAAATTTTCACTTAGCACAGTGGAAAGAAGAAGAAAGAAAAAGAATCAATTGGAAGGCCTAGGACAGGATAGGAAAGATCTGTGACTTTAGAGACTGAAATATATGTGGTAATTTTATACTGATTAATTTAACACCTTTTTTTAAACAATTTGGATTTTTAACTGCAGCCAGGCTTGCCTCTCAGGAGGGGCTTTGCCTTACAGGAGAACGTTGCTGTAAGACTTGAGAGTCTTACGGAGAGTTCAGTGGAGAACTGTGTGAACGCTGCACATTTGTCACTGCTGCCTTAAGGATGAAATGTGAAACTAAATTTAACATGAAATTATAAAGGGTAGGACATGGCTTGTGTTATTTATTGGAACTTCCAGATAGTGTTTGAAAAGGGGTTATTAGATAAAATTGAAATTTGTGGAACTGAAGGTAGATTGTTCAAGTTTAATCTAACCTTTCTATTATTCCTCTTTTAAATCTTCGTACAGCTTTGAAGATCTTCCACGCACCAAGATTGCTCTCAGGCTGCCCTTGCTTTGTACTAATTGATGCTTTTTTCATTGTACCACTATTCTGGCATTCTGGCTGGTACAGAGGCACCAACGGCCAGGACAAGAAAAAAACTCCAGAGGGTTGTTAACTCAGCCTGCGACATCATGGGCACCAGTCTTCACTCCATCGAGGACATCTACATGTTAAGAAAGCAGCCTCTTTCCTCAAGGACCCCCAACACCCAGGCCATGCCCTCTTCACAATGCTACCATCAGGAAAAAGGTACAGGAGCCTGAAGACGAGAACTGAGCAGCACAAAGACAGCTTCTTCCCTGCTGCCATCAGATTCCTGAATGATCAATGAACCAAAGACACTGCCTTACTTTGACTTTTCATGCATATTGTTACTTATTTTTGTAAGGTTTATATGAATGTTTGCACTGTGACACTGCCACAAAACATCAATATCGTGACATGTTCATAATAATAAATTCTGATTCTCATTATATACTCTGCAATTGTGCTCTTGTTCCCTACTTTTTATGGGTGTTTAAATGTTATCACTGACCTGTTGAGCTGCTTGCAGAATAACCCTTCTCACTGTACTAAATAAATCTAAACTTACTTGATATCTCATTTATAAAACACAGAAGTCTGCAGACACCGTGGTTGAAATAAAAACACGATGGTGGAGACACTCAGCAAGTCAAACAGCGTCCTTTATTTGGCAAAGATAAAGATACAAAACCTACATTATAGGCATATATCATTTTTTGGCTTGTGTATAATTTGATCACACATGCACAAGTTAAAGGAACAGAAGCAGGCCACTAGGCCCATCGAGTCTGTTCCATGACTCTACACTAAGCTGAATTGTGCTCACACCTAGTTCCAATTTCCACTCTGTACTGACAATAACCACACCAGCAGTGCAAGTATAAGACAGCTTTAATAAACTAATATGTACACTAAGAGGCCTTTGTCTCTCTGCAAGACAAACCTGGAAGGCTAGACTGTAGCTCTGGACTGCTTTATATACAAGGATGACCCCTGGTGACCTAGAGGTGTAATTACATCTCACCACAAGAGGGTCATGGATCTGTGGGACTCATTGTCACACAAAGCAATGGAGGCCAGATCACTGGGAGTATTTAAACAGGAAATGGACAAGTATCTCATTAGTAAGGGTATCAAGCGATATGGGGAAAAGGCTGTGTGGTTAAATGTAGACACCTCTGACTAAAGTAGTTCTTCCTCCTCTCTGTTCTAATTGGATAACTAATTTCAAGACTGTGACCTCTTGTCCTCGATTCACCCATCAAGGGAAACATCTTATCCGTATTCACTCTGTCAAAACCTTTCAATATTCGAAATGTCTCTCTGAGATTCCCCTCTCATTCTCCTATACTCCAACAAATACAACCCAAGAGCTGCCAAACACTTCTCATACTCTAGCCCCTGCATTCCAGGAATTATCCTAGTAAATCTGCTCTGCACCCTCTCCAACAACATTACATCCTTTCTAAGATGGTCTATGCACTAGTTGGTTAGCAACATAAGAATGAAGGATAAATTAACATTAGCTTTATTTCAGATCAACAGTATCAAAATGTAATGTAATAAAACATCTAACCCTTGTCAAACTTCATCAGATAAGTCATTTAATGGCAAACACTATTCTGGAAGCTCGTGTCTCAAATGTCAATTGAAGAGACATTTAAAATGAAGTGCAATATTTTTGTTATCAAATTAATAGTCTTCCCTTGGTAACAGAATTAGCAGATGGCAGATGAGACCCAGCAGCTGAAAGCAGAGTATCTGCATCCGTCAACTGTGACAGCACTGCATTTCAGATGGCAACCTCAAAGTGCAAAGCCTCTTTGCTCTACTCTTATCATCAGGTAAAATTGACCAAAGTTGATTCATTGAGAAATGCAGAGGAGCACGTTGGAAGCAGCACCAGGCATATTTAAAATTCAGATACCAATTATGTTGCAGCTGCAACACAGAACAATGATAAGAACACACAAAAGACAGAGATGCATAGTTGTAAATGGTGAGTGGCAATTAAACAACGAACAAGAGGTTACTTGAAAATTATCTTCTGCAATAATGGCAAATTCCAGCATGACAGTGCAATAGACAAAGACGAACCATTTGTCAACTAGTTTTGTCACTACAGCCTCCTCTCGAGTTCCTGAATCCCCACCATAACAGATTCCACTCTTTAGTGACATGAAGAAATGCTAATCCAACATCACAAAATGGCCAACAGCTCTATATGTATCAAACGAAATAAGCCACCACAACAGCCCAGTTATCACTTTAGCAAAGCCATCTCACTCTATTCCTCAACATGGAAACTTGCCCAGTTACTTTCTAATCACCTAGAAGATTATCCAACTAATTACTGCCCAATAGCCTACTCCTCGCCACCAGCAAATTAGTGGACGGGATCACTGACCACATCATCTAGTGGATAATACACACAGACCTTACTTATTAGGCAGACATCCTGGGTTAAGGATGGCTTGCTTTCACAATAGTTCTGCACATTCTGAAGTGACAAATGTCCCCAGTGTGGATTCCCCTCTAAGAGGGGAAGGCTAGTGTTCTTTCTGCTGTTTGCATATATCCACCATGTGCTTGTTGGTTTTCCAGATCAGTTTGAGCAGCCTTGGGCCAGGGATACCCATAAGACAATAATCATGTTACATTTGTTCAAGAAGGCTTTGGGGATATCCTTGCAGCACTTTTGCTGACCTGGAAATCATTTATCAATATTAGCATCGACTTCTCCAGTTTCTGCCAGCCTACACCCCATCTTTCATCTCTCTTCCCCATCCTTCTGTCTTCTTTCCTCCAGCTTCCCACTTGTTATGTTTCTGTGTTACTTGGGAGACTTCTTAAATAACTTAGAGAGGCAAGATTCAAATAACAGAAGAGATGTTACTTACTGATGTCTTCCACTATCACAGGACACAGTTCACACTGTGACAGAGTACTTAGAGGTGGTTTGGGAGGAATTGTTAGAGCAGCTTGTACACACACATTTTAAAACACAGAATATTTGCAGGACTTTTTGCACTACAGTGAGAAGGGTGTATTCTTACGCAGTTACAAATAGTTCACATTATCCTGACTATATAACACCTCTCCATTCACTAAGCCATCCCCCTCCTCGTTTGCTGACGTGTCCTCCCACCCTTATTCACCTATTTATTACCTCCTGCCTATGGGACTGTGAAACATTTTGGGAATAGTGATCAATCTTAAATTACAAGACAGTTAGGACAGGGAAAAGCAAGGGTCTTGCAGACAAATACTAAATTTGGGAAGCGGAAATTAGGCCAGAAACTGGGGGAGTAAACTGGGAGCAGCCATTAGCAGACAAGCCCACAACTGACAAGTGGGAGTTGCTGAAGGGCCAACTAAGTGGAGTCGAGGAATGGTAAGTTTCATTGGAAAAATAGGATAAGGGATAAGGTAAGAGAAGACTAGATGACGAGAAAGGTCATGAAATTAATCAAAAAGAAAAAGTTAGAATAGGCAAGGTTCAGGAAGCTTGTGATAGTACAGATCTATCACCAATGTATGTAGTGTATATAGTTACAGTATCTAGACTGTGCTTACAGCGATTGGCTGAGAACTAAGCCACGCCTACTGTCTGGGCCTTAAAGGGTTGTGTCCCTAGCCAGGTCGGATCATTCCGGACTGGTCGGCCACCTGTGAAGAGCTCCTGTCTTTTGCTAATAAAAGCCTTGGTTTGGATCAACAAGTCTTTGATTCTTTCGACGAGCTCTACAATTTTATTAGCAAAAAGAAAAAAATATTTTTTTTGACAGGGATGGAGCATCTGACTCGGCCAGAAAAACTTGATATCGACCCACAGTCAGCTACAGCCTTCAAAGCCTTTAGGTTCTGGCTGCTGAACTTTGAAAACTTCCTGAGATTCATTCAGGTAGAGGAGGATAACCAGCGTCTAACAGCATTGCTGTCTATGGTGTCCTTGAGAGTCTACGAGAACATCCAGGATGAGACCACTTACACCACAGCCATAAAGGTACTGAAAGAACTGTATGAAAACCAGTGAACAGAGTTCATGCCCGGCTTGTGCTTGCGTCGAGGAAGCAACAGCCCGGCGAGTCCAGCAGGGCATATTCACAAGTATTAAAGGCGTTGGGAAAGGACTGTAACTGTGTGGACAAAACTGCTGCGGAGATCACAAACGATCTCGTCCGGGATGCCTATGTGGCCAGGCTCCGATCAAACGAAGTGAGGCTGCGCTTGCTCGAACAAGGGGTAGAAAAAACTAGAGGACGTGGCCCGGATTGCGATCACAATGGAGGATGCAGCCTAAAAATCCACCAAGTTCTCTAGGGACTGGACCCCTCGTTCTGATGTGAGTAGAGTGCCCTTCTACCCTACCACCCCCCGAGATACTGACGGCCTATCGGCTGCTGCTACCCTGCCCCCTGCGAACCCAAAATGTTATTTCTGCGGGAGGGACAAGCACTGCAGGTCCCAGTGCCCAGCAAGAAAAGCCAGGTGCTAGAAGTGCCTTAAAAAGGGCCACTTTGCTGCAGTCTGTAGGTCTAAAATGGCCGCCGGCAAACACAGTGCCTCGTGTGAAGCCCAACTGCCACTATCCCATTCAAACTCTTCTTCCCCAGAGCTTTCGTCCAATGAGAATGAAGGCTCCCCTGCACAGCAACGCCTGACGTCACGGAGACGCCAAACCCGGAAGAGGCAGCCCACCCTCGCAACCATGGTGTTGGCCCGCCTCTCGCCCCCGTGCGGAACACTCGACCCGGACTCGATCCCAACTGTGGCAACCGCTGCTGCTGCCGCCACCACAGCCACCCCCGCGGCCGACGCTACTGCTGCTGCTGCCCGCTCCCCGTCTGCCGCTGCCTACGCCGCCGCCGATGCAGCCACCACGACCGACTGGGGACCCGCCGCGGCCAACCAGGTACTCACCCTAGCGTCCATCGCTGATGACCGCCGGAGCCCGACCGCCGCGACCGACGACCTACCCACCGCCAACCGCGAGCAACTACAAACCCCACTACTTACCTTTCATCGACCAACGCCGCCACAACAGCACTTCCGGGAGGTCCTCCAACCTGCTCCTCCAACATTGACTATGTCTATTACGTCATCCCGTTGCGTGACGTCATCCTGTTGCGTGACGTCATCACGCAGAACTCCCCTGTCAATTGGATCAGTGGCTGCTTCAATAACACTAAACCAGCAATGCTCTCATTCCCTCACCAGAGCAATGGAACTGATTAAAGTGCATTGACTCTGGGTCAACTGACAGTTTTATCCAGCCAGATCTGGCCCTCCGTTGTGGACTTGACATTATCCCCACTACCCAGAGGATCTCATTAGAGACGAGGTCGCACTCGACCGGGATAAAGGGGTATTGCATCGCCACGCTGGAAGTACAGGGCGTAACAGTCACCCACTTCAAATTATTCGTCCTTCCCCAATTGTGCGCCCCAGTGTTGCTGGGATTAGACTTTCAGTGTCAGTTCCGAACGGTGTCCCTACACTTTGGGGGACCCAACGCCCCCCTCTCGGTCTGCCATCGTCCCACCCCCGAAGCACCAGAGCAACCCGTCCCCATGCCCCGGGGCCAATCCTGCGGCCTTTCCACACTCCAGATTGCCTCGCCAGCACGCTTTGCAAACTTCACCCCTGGCTGGAAGCCTGTGGCCACCAAAAGTCGGCAATATAGTTACGAAAACAGGCAATTCATTAGGAGTGAGGTGCGTAGATTGCTGGATGAGAGCATCATCAAACCCAGTTCAAGTCCCTGGAGAGCCCAGGTGGTGGTTGTCAAGAACGGGAAAAAGCTACGGATGGTGGACGACTATAGTCAGACCATTAACCGCTTCACGCTCCTGGATGCATACCCCCTGCCACGCATCACGGATGTGGTGAACCAGATCGCCCAATACCGCATATTCTCCACCATTGACCTACGTTTGGCCTACCACCAGCTCCCGATCCGCTGTGAGGACCAACCATTCACAGCCTTCGAAGCGAATGGACGGCTGTATCAATTTCTCAGGGTACCATTCGGGGTCACGAATGGTGTCGCGGTCTTCCAGCGGGAAATGGACCGGATGGTGGACCAGAATGGGCTAACCGCTACCTTCCCGTATCTGGACAATATCACCATCTGTGGCCACGACACGCAGGACCACGACGCCAACCTACAGGAAATTTATTAATTACAGGAAAATTATTAATCAGTAGGAGCCAACATTTCTTCGCCATGGGCAGATTCTGTCTGATCATGACTGAATTATTTGGAGGTAACAAAACATACCGATGAGGGCAGGGCAGTATATGTGATTTACATGAACCTTTGCAAAGTGTTGACAAGGGGCAATATGGTTAGTGTAGCAGTGGGTGCAACACTGTTACATCGCCAGCAATTGGGACCAGGACATGAATTTCACGCAGTCTGTTAGGAGTTTGTACCTTCTCTGCATGGGTTTGCTCCCAACGTTTAAAATGTACGGTGGGGTTGTAGGTTAATTGTGTGCAAGGGCTCATGGACTGAAAGGGCCTGTTACCATGCTGCATGTCTAAATCTAAAATTTTAAAAAAAGGTCCCATGTGGATGGATGATTCGAAAAGTTAGGGCCATGCAAATCATGGCAATTTGGTAAATTAGATCCAAAAGTGGTTTGACAATAAGAGACAGAGGTTGATAACAGAGGGGTTGTTTTTGTAATTGGATGCTTGTAATGTATGGTATCCCACAAGTAATAATGCTGGGACGCTTTCAGTTTGTAATCTACACAAATAATTTGGATGCAGATGTGTGGGGGAAAATTCAGCAAACCTATGAATGACCCAAAGATTGGAGTGTTTGATAGTGTCGAAGGTACTCTTAGACTGCAGGGAGTTATCAATGTGTTGAAAAAAGTGCAGATGCAACTTAATTTTTTTTAATTTTTAATTTAGACATACAGCACAGTAGCAGGCCTTTTTGGCCCACGAGCCCGTCCCGCCCAAGTACTCCAAATTAACCTACAATCCCATACCTTTTGAAAGGTAGGAGGAAACTGGAGTGTCTGAAAGACATGTGGAGAATGTACAAACTCCTTACAGAGAGGCCAGTTTCAAACCCGGGACGCTGGCGCTCTACGCTCTCAGGGCACCGAATACAGAAGTAGGGAGGCTGCACTCCAACTTCATAAAATTTTGGTCAGATCTCAGTGGGAGCACTGCATGCAAATGATCAGACCATGTCTGTCATGCTTCTAAAGTAATCACCACCCAGTGTGGAATAGATCGCACAGAGAGCTGTGAATACAATGCAATGAATTGAATCAAGGATTTATGTAAAAAAAACAATATTTCCAGCATTAAACAAGAATGGCTTTGTCTTCTCAAATTCACAACTGCTACATGTGGGTACTCTCTGCTTTTAAAAGAACAAAAATGAACAACTGCAGATATTGGAAACCTGAAATAAAGCATGACGGCACGGTTTAATGTGGTGATTAGCAATAACACTGCTACAGCACCATTGACCCAGGTTTCGATCCACTGCTGTCATTTTTTTATAAGTAGATAAAGCAGAAAAGGGTTGGTAAAGTGAACGTTGTCTCTTGGAAGATGAGAGGGGGAAATTAATAATGGGTAAGGTCAAGGCCTTGAATGACTATTCTGTGTCAGTCTTCACAGTAGTAAAAGATGACTGAGAGTAATGTTAAGGATGTGATGGGAGGTGACGACCTCAATACAATGGATAAAGAGGTACAGGTGGATGTTATACACTTGGATATCTAGAATGAATTCAATGAGATGCCACATAAAACACTTCTGCAGCAGATGAGGATGTATGGAGCGGAGGAAATATACTAACATGGTTAAAGGTTTGATTAACCACAGGTATAAGTCCCAGGATGTTAGAAAACTCAAGCTGCTTTAAGTAGTGTCTCAGGGTGTGAGCCTTTAACCGAAGGCACGGTGCCATGTTTGTACTCCCTTCTAATAACTGAGATTAACATTATTAACCCTAAAGTATTCCTACTAGCTATGATTTAAAACTGAAAGCCCCAACAATAGCAGCAGTTAAACATAAAATACATAAAGTTACATTGAGGGCATTCACTGTGATGTGTTTTGAAAATAGTATGACATGATTCACAAATAAATTATATTATTCTATACATTTTTAGAGTGTAAAATGGAAGTGGAGTAAAAAATAATACCCACTAATTTAGTTGCTTTTTATAATATGTAAATACTGATGAATAATATCAAGATTAGAAATAAATATCCAGGAGGACCAAAGATTTCTCAAAAGTGAAACTATTTTCTCACCTTTCTCGTACATCACTTCGATTTTAGACCTTAACTTTTATAACACATCTCAACACTTTAACAGGTATTTTGATCTGTTAATAATAGAAGTTTTGAGATTCCATCAGATTCTCTCTACAATAGTTTGCCACACTGGATCTATGGGGAAAACAGACAGCAGGTTGAGAGTGCCCAAAATAACTGCAATCTCATTATAAAACGTGCCACCAGGAAGTAACAAGCCTGGTTACTTGCTCTACACATTTGAGCAGTTTCTGTGAATGATGAGTTATTGCATCTGGATTCTATTTGGCATCTTTAACAAATTATCCCAAAATCCAACAAAAATGTCCCAAAGGATTCCAAGCGCACATAGAAGAACCAACTTCAGGCAACAGTTGTGTTTGACACCAAACTGATCCATGAAGGAAGGCACAAGAGGCTGCAAAAGTCAAACTGCTGGTCCATGAATGCCTCCTTTAAGTTTCATTCCAGACATGAGCTTCAATTTGAATCTTTTCTATGTGTAGGCTTGCAGCACAATGAGTACTTTCCAGTTCGCAAGTGCTGGGTCTTTTCGGGGCACACAAGGAGACCGAAGGCGAGATTATGCTCGGGCCTGCTTGCTCCTTGAATCCAATCAAGTAGAATGGTATGGCTCCCAGTATTCTCGAAGCTTTGCGTCCACTCTCAATCCATGGGGCTGAGAGGTCCCTGACTGGTGACTCCACTTCAGGCATCATTCCGAGACTGTCCTGACCCAACACCTCAGGTTGTCAGAAGGCCATTTTTCTATTATTTCTTAACACAGTATCTTTGTTAATCGGAGCTGTTTAGGAGCAGGTAAAATATGTACAATCTAATTTTTTTAAATGTTAATTAGCTCATTTGAAACATTCAACTTCTGAAAATAAAAAGAACACAGCTTCACACAGGTCAGATGGCTGATGCAAAGCCGAGGAGTGAAATGTGCAACATGTTAAGTCCCTCGGTTCAGTACTGTACATTCTGTGCTGCATTGCGTAGGCACAGAAATGACACCCTGACGCAGAAATTGGCACTTTTGCGTGCATACACCAACTAGACAATTAAAACCTTGCTCAATAGGCACCAAGTTATCAAATGCACGTTAATATTGATGAGCATGGGGTGCTACATTTTGGCAGGAAGAATATGGAGGCTCAAAACACTGTGATAATTGCAGAAGATCATGTTAATTTTTTTAACTTTTCATTTAACTGAGTAACATCTGCCAATCTTTGTTTTCCTATTGTGGAACTTTATTTCAACTGTTATCGTTGGCCCATAAACGTATTCAACAATCCTGCAAGCTTTGAACAGCTGAAAAGTGAAGTCAACAATTTGCAGTTCTCAGAGGAAATCAGGAACAAAAATACATCCATTGCTAAACAGAAATTAATTCTAGTTGATATTTAAATAGTGGGAAAGGCAGCTTTCGAGATGTGGTAGCAGTGAATGGTTGTACAGATTCAATCTTGCAAGCCCATATCCCCAACAGGTGTCCATAGATGCTGGTTGGAGATCAGCCAGACTTTTCTAATGGTGGTGATGTGTTGGATTTATTTTCAGTATTGAGCAAGTCATAAATAATTAAATTTAACTGGCAAAGCAGGCGACACAAATTTGAAGCGTGGAGAAGCTTACAAGTTATCCTTAACGTAGGACAACAACTCACATTTATATAGTACCTTCATGGGAGTGTTATCAAAGAAAAATGATTCTGGGAAATATATGGAGATAGTGGAGCCTATGACAAGGAGACAAAGGAACTGGTGGGGGGGGGGGTGGTGGGGTTAGAAAGGATCTGGACCAATGAGGGCAAATGGGATTAGTGTACATCGGCAAAAATGTCGACTGCATAGTGACATGCCAATGAGCCCATTTCTAGGCTACGAGAAAATTCCGGCGCCTGGGCAGCTGCACTATTTTTTAATAGGAGGCGCATCTTTATCCCAAAAAGTAAAAGGAATGGAGAAGATTACACGGATGACATTGGGAAAGATATTGGAGTGGAATTTAAGCAAGGATAAGAATTAAAATTAAGACATTGCTTAAATAGGTATCAAATTAGCAAGCAGAGGAGTTATGGCTAGTTAGGTTTAGAGAGAAGAAAGCACAAGGAATGCTCCAGTCGGATATGAAATAAGGGAGGAGTCGGCTAATGATATTGGAGGTGGAAAGAGGTAGTCTAAATGATCATGTAGATTAATGGTCTGAAACCACATCATCGGCAGCAAAACTGTGAAGTGTGTTTCGCCTGACATTCCAGATGGAGTTCTGGATGTGGAATGCCAGGGAAGAAACAACAGGTTTTAGCTTCTCCAGCATTTCAATGGAGGGAAACTTTTATTTTATAGTGTCAGCAAGCAGAGTGACGATGCAAAGACCAGGAGGAGTTTAAGAGATTTGAGGTATGGTATGAGTGCAGGCATTGAAGGGAATATTCTGGCCATGATTGGTACAAAAAACGAGGCTATTGCATTGCTGTGATTAGGTCTAAGAGAAGGATCGGGTAGTCAGCCATGTGGTACAAGCTTAGAAGGAAAAGAAGGGATTCTTTAACTTTGTTACATGGATATGGGATATTATTTGGTAAGATTCTGAAGAAAATTGACTGTATTTGTAGACAATGTAATTTAACCAAGTGAACAGATAAAAAGGGGAAAAATATAGAATGTTTGCATATCTTTTCCCACAGATAATGGAATAGGCAGAAATGAACAATTATTTGACTTTCCTCCCAGAAGAATTGGATTGAAGCTGAGTGAGATTTCAATAGAAATTTTATCAGAGGGTGTTGTAGGAATAGAAGGCAAACAAGTCAGGAATTCAGAATTAAACATATTGCAAAGGGAATGGAGTGTAGGATGAAAAAAACCCCAGATTAAGCAAAGAGGAGAAATGAATTGTTGGAGTAACCAGGTTATGCAAAGAGTAACCACGTTAGGTAGTGAGGGAGGGCGAAACAAATCAGCTGTCATAGAAACATTTATTTATTCTTTATATTTCTGTGTTGGCCCACGTTTTGCCAAATAATTTGCTGAAATGCGGCGACCAAGTCTTTCTTATTTCAGAATATTCACTCATAAAAATCAAACTTATGAAATCACAGAGTTCAACCATCCCATCTCCAAACATAGGTTTGGCCTGATAATCATCAGTAGAACATTGCGTACGCTCACGGGATTACACTGAGTAATGCGCTAGGTGTTGTGACCGTAGCAACAGTCTATTAATAATAGAAAAGACCATAATAAAGGGAGAATGGTAGTTCTTCCCAATTGATGCTTGTGTACTTTTGGCCAGCCTCGCAACGGTTTACAGTAAGGATACCAAGGTAACTTGTTAAAAAAAATAACAGATTTATTACTTCAAAGTAGAAATAGACAGACTTTTGCTGCTTTCTGGAACCGTGTGACCAGCAGATCTGGACTCCAGAGTGAATATTTTTAACATGTTTTAATGTGCCTGCTTCTCCTCCACTTTGTCTGAATGGCCTGACCACAATACTGAGTAACAAATGTTTACAGCTTCCTAGACAGCAAATTCAATCCAAATTCCAAGTGCCCCAGTAGCAAGCACTGCAAAGGATTGTTGTATTTTATTGCAAACTCATTATAAAATTATTCATCTTAAATGTTTCAATGAATGGGCAAAATAATAAAAACAGAGGAATTTACAGACCACACTTATAGTATTATGTTCAGTTCTCGTCACCTCATTAAAGGAAGGATGAGAAAGCTATGGAGAGGGTGCAGAGGAGACTTACCAGGATGTTACCTGGATTGGAAAATAAGTCATGTGAGGCAAGGTTAGCAGAACTGGGGCTTTTCTCTTGGGGTGCAGAAGAATGAGAAGAGTCTTAATAGAGGTCTACAAAGTTAGGAGAGGCATAGATGAAGTGGAGAGCCAGCACCTGTTTCCCAGGGCAGGAATAGCAAACATCAGAAGACATGAGTATAAAGTGAAGGGAGGGAAGTTTAGGGGAGACAACCCTCAGAGAGTTGTGGATGCCTGGAATGCCTTGCCAGGGATGGTGGTGGAGGCTGAAACATTAGGGACATTTAAGAGACTCCAAGATAGGCACATGGATGAAAGAAAAATAGAGGGTTACAGGGTACAAAGGATAGGAATATGTGGGATGGCACAACATTGGGGGCTGAAAGGCCTGTACTGTGCTGTGGTCTTCTATGTTCTATTGTCATGAAATAAAACAGAAATGTTTTATTACACAAAATTGCTTTTAGTCTGCCATAAAGCAGACAAAAACTCAGAATTAGCATTGCCTGGCACTCCTTACAGTCAGAGAAAGAGAAGCAAATGGGAGGACCCCCACCCCCCACCCCAGAATCACTGAGTGTCCATGGATTCACCTCCAACACTCAAGCAGCCTCTACAACTACACAAGACTCCAGTTCAGTTCAAACCAGCGGCAATCTGAGCACAGATCCAAATCTCAGACACGATGAGGAAGCCTTCAGCATCCAGGGCCCGTCAGAAGCCTCCTTTCCCTCAGCATCCTCTCGAATGCTGGTTCTGAATCCTTGTTCTCATGAGCCAGTCTACAGCAGCCCACAGCCTGGTCTGAGTCTTTTGACCTAAAATCACCAATGGCCCACAGCCTGTGTGAGTTCCTCACCCGGAAATGTCCTTCAGCTGCAGAGACCCACACTGGTCTGCCAGTGTGGCCACCGTCCTTAGGGCCATCTCCTCTTTTTTCTTTCTCAACGGGGGGGTGCTCTCCCCATTACTGGTGCCCTGCACCTGTCCGCTGCTCCTCCGGAATCCGCAAAACCTCGTGTCTACTGCCGAACACAGGTGCTGCCTTCTTAGGCACACACCCCATAGTCGCAGGATTACAAAACACCATCGGCTCCTTTAACATGATGCTCAAAGCCTGTACGGAGCCATTGGCAGTAGAGCCAGGCAGTTGAACCCTGCAGGGGAGAGCTGCGTCTCCATTCCCTGCAGATCCGCACCACTGGCATCTCTAGCAGGGTGCAGATCGCACCGGGTGACACCATCAGAGGGGGTGACACCAAAATGACTGTCTATAACATTTTTGTGCAGTGTTTCAGCAGAAACTTATTCTCTTTTTATAAAAATATCTCTGTAGTTAATTATAACAACAAAAACATTTTTCATAGGCCCATCTTATATGTACTTACAAGGCTAAAACTCTATGCTAATTTACTTTTTGAACGTTCTAATGCACTCCGGTCAGAGGTGTCATTATTACCCAATTACGCATCTAATCACATGGTTTCGTCTGCCCGCGCTACAAGCACACGCTGTTGTTTTCATTGCTGCTGGTGTTTTTATGGCCATTGCTTTTGTCCAATTTTCTGATCTTTTAGCTACAATATTGTGATAATTAGTATTTGTGAACCTATAACAATAACTTATTTGAGAATGAAGTAGTAATTAAAGGAAAAGAAGGAGAAAAATCAAAAAAGGGTTTCCGCTCAGTTACTCAGTTACGGAGGAGGTCCATGGAGAGGGTGGGGTGGGTGACACTATGGGGGGGGGGGGGGGGAATACTGTGATTTACCACTCTGGGTGACACCAACCCTAGTGATACCACTAGTGCCTACATATTTTTTTCATAACTTACACTTCTTATTACGGTAATCTTTGGAAACAAATAAACTTTCCATGTGACCTCCTTAACCTGGCTACTGAAACTTTGAATGTTTCATAGCGATTACGTTCTGATTCCACAATCATCAGTTTCTGATAATAAAAACACATTGCATTCCATTTTCCAAAGTGGTATTGCACATATCTATTATATTTTTTTCTCCACACCAGTAAAGGCAACCATTTTGTTTTAAAATACAGCCAGCATTCGTGGAATGCAGAACATCATCATCCCAAGTGCAAGTATCAAGCAGGAAATTGCTGTTTTGTTAAAAGTTTGGGTCTTGATTTGGCCTCATTGAATCTTGTCTGTCCAGAACTGGTTATGTTCAGAAGTGTGTGTCTGTAAGTCTATCATTGTAGAATGTGAAAGTTCACTTAATACACTTGGGTTAGATTAATAGTGTGTGCATTCATTAAGGAGATCAACCTCACTACATGATACGGTAGATTACATAATAACCTTATCCTTCTTCCACCACCCCCCACATGGGTTTATTTGTACAACTTTACTGGAAGGTAAAAGTGTGAAGTTCATTTGACATCTTTCTACTTCACTAGGCTGCTAATTCAACAACGATGCAATGAATAGATGGCCCAAATGATAATAGCTGTTTATGGAAAGATTGCCTTGTTAATTAATCAGTATATTATAACTGTTGTGGAACACATCTGAAATTTAGTCTCATTACCATACAAGATTTAAACCGTCTCCCACTGCTTCAAGTAACTTTGAGAATGTTAAACCAATTAAAGCCACTTCAACTTGTAAATGCAACATATGTTTCCAAATTATTCAAATAAATTCTTTCCAAATTTTTTTAAAATAACTTTAATGGTCAAAATGAAACAATCATATATTTAATATTCTTCAGATGATTTCAGGCAACAATATGAAGAACACACAATGAAGATCAGCATGAGAATATTTATTTTATAATGGGAAAGCAATCATTATGTTAAAATATCTTCATCTATCAACCCGGAGACGACCATTGACCTCAGGATAATGGGAAAGGCCACACCGCCGTTCACATCAAGATGACAAAGCTTTAAGAGTAGAGGGGTTAAAGTTCTGAGAGTAAACATTTCCAACATTGTTACGAATATTTATTTTTGCTATATAAAGGACACTATTTGACCTGCTGAGGTTCTCCAGCCCTTGTGTTTCTACTTCAACCACAGTGTCTGCTGACTTCATTATTTTAACGAAAACTAAGGAAGTTTTGCGTGCCATTCTGCCCCTCAACAGTGACTACAGGTGCACCACTAAGAGCATACTCGCTGGTGGCATCATACGGCATGTGAACTGCTCTGCACAAGATTGGAAGTATGTGCTCAGAACATCACACAACCTCCATGGGCTCCATCAGCATCTCCCATTATGCCAGTATACATCAATGCCACCTCCTCAAAGCAAAGGCTTTCTTACTTTTCTTCATTCAGGGAATATGGCAAGATGAGTGATCACTGACCATTCCTAATTACCCACTCATTCTTGAACTGTTGAGTTTATGTACTAAGTGTATTCCCAGATAGTGAGCTCGAGGATTTGGCCCTACAGCAATGAAGGAAGGCCAATGTACTTAAGTCAGGATATTATACTTCAAAGGAATTGTTAAAATGATGTTTTCCTGCATAGAATGCAGGAATGATGGATTTGTCCTTGAGGTGATTTGGTGAGTTTTTTTCTCATGCGTCTTGTTTATGCTGTACACTGCAGCTACTATGTGCTGATAATGGATGGGATGATGTGGTATGGATCACGTTTGCTGCTGCCTCTTCTTGGGTATGGTTGAGTCTTGAATATACTTGGAGATACCCTCAGTCGAGAAAGTAGGGCTTTCTATTACATTCCTGATCTGTGCTTTGGGGATGGTGGAAAGTGCTCGTGAGATAGAGGCAAGCCATACACTCTAGAACATCTGTCCTCCAACCTGGTGTTGATATAAATGTATTTAACTATACCCATTAAACGTGATCAATGGTTACAATCTCTTTACCACCACAGCCTACCACTTTTATGCCTGAATACTGGAAAGAACGTCACTGTGGAATCTAACGATGCTGCAGGTGTTCTTGTTGACAGGCCTTGGACCTCATGTGGAACACAGCATAGTAATATAGGCTATTAACTGGATATGTATTGTATCATGCGAGGAAACTACAAATTTGCTCATTTAACCAGTGAGGCACTGCCATCATTCGTACAAATGTTCATTTACAAGTAGGCAAGGTGTTGACTAAACTCTATGGAAATAAGAGGTCACTATGTAGGGACAGCCTCACTAGCATCAGAGCTCTTTTGTATATGGTTTTGGATTGAATCACAATCACCAGTTGAATATTAAGTCAAAATTTTAAAAATGAAAACAAATGTATTGTTACCTTATCAAATGTGTCATTGTTATTCATAACATCAGCCTGGGTACAAGGCAGCAAAAGGAATGAATGCCATTTATGGTCTTATTCAATGGTCATTGGTAAAAAAGAACTCAATTATTCCATCTTTCTAATAAGACAAGGAACAAAGTCATCAGATTACATTGCAACCTGTTGACTGGCAGTTTTATATCAGTAGCTGTGACAAGTTATATATAATTAAATTGTAAAGACTATGAAGATTCAAAGTTTGAAACTGCAATAGCTACTTTACTAGTTTGTTTGCCTGGCTTTCCATCTTAACTTAGAGTTTTTATTTTTTTTAAATTTAGACATAAAGCCAGTTGTTAGGAGCCCAAAAGATCCAAAAACCCAGCAGCAGTAGACATTCACCAAGACAAGTGGCTTTCAAAACAAGTTATTTTTAATCAACTTCAAACATGAAAATAGAATCAAACTTTAATTTAACTCTATTCTTATACTATACTCTATACTAACCCAAATTACCCCCTTCTAATTCTAAGTGCAGGTGTATTTAATGTGTGTGTAAATTCAAGAAAAGTTCTTTGGTTCACAGTTCAATCTCACTTCTTCTTCTTCCAAGTTCTCTGGTTGCAGACAATTGCCATACTTTGCACAGAATTTAACATGTATAAAGTTCACCAGGCTTGGTGCTTGAAAGGTAAATGTTTACCACTCAGGAAGGTTCTTGCAGGGTTTGCAGAGAGATATTTGATGCTCCAGGATTTCCATAACTGAATACCACTACTAGTCACCTCAGGATCTCGCTGATGAAACTTGCCCCATCAGGGTCTTCTAGATGGTAACCTCTTTCTTCAAGCTACCACAGAGTTCTATTCCTTCCTCTAATTCAAGAGAAACATCAGACAGATAGCACTTCCAGCCATCTACTGCTCTGGAACATCAGTTCTTCCTGGATGGCACTATGTCATACACACACCAGCTGAAAGGGCTTCTCTTCTTTCTCTCTCCAACTGAAACTCCAAAGAGAGCATGTGACTCATGTTTTGCAAAACCCCCACCTTCTCCAGCAAAAAACAGGAGTTATTTCTTCTGCTCCATCTGTTGTTATCTTAGTTAAACAATCCAGAATTGACCATCCTGTGAGCACTTGACAGAAAGGGTACTGATAGGCAGCTTGACTCCAGCAAGACAATGGTCAAGCATTTTATGACATCAGTTCAATTAACACTTACTTGTGAAAGGTACTTACATTCTCCAGAGATCTTGCATTGTGAATTCTTCAGTCTTTCAAATAAGATCTGTTTTAAATTCTGTGAATGTATGTGACCTACTCTAAATCTTATAAATTCTCCCCAAATATTAATATTGTTACACAGTAACAGGCCCTTTCGGCCCACAAGCCTAATTACATCAAATTGATCTACAGCCCCTGTATATTTTGAACAGTGGGAGGAAACCAGAGTGAAGTGCCAGTTGATGAAGTAGACAAAGACAATGTAGTCATACAATAATCATGGCTTTTATTAGCAGAAACTCATGATACAATAATGAAAGACAATAGATGCAGAAACATTTATATCCAAAGGGAGTGTCCTTAATAGTAGAGATAATGCACAGCCAATGTTAGTACAGCAAGGCTCGCCAGAGGGGAGACAGGCAGCTTGGCAAACATTCATCACACAGAACCCCAGGAAAAGCCCACATAGATACAAGGAAAACGTACAAACTCCTTACAGACAATGCAGGATTCGAAACCAGATCCCGATAGCTGGCGCTGTAACAACACTGTACTAACTGCTATGCTAACCATTCCACCCTAATAGACAAAACATTTTTGAGTAAATCTTTCCACACCATCCACCAGTTTAAATTAATATGTCAAATAGAATAGTTCACATTTTAAAAGCAGTCCACCAAAGTGCAAGTAAAAGAAAAATTAATACCACAGGTTGAAGAATGGGGCTAAGTGTGATGCAAAGGAATTCTGCATTATTCATTTGACTTACAGTCAGTGCAAGGTTCTGGCAATTTAGTAATTTTTCCTATTTTATAATGGGCTCATAATTCACACAGCTTTTTTTAAAATTTTTTATTTTTCACACCATAAACCACATTGATCAAGATGCATACATTTTCCTTTTCAAATATATACAGTGTCGTTTTCTCCCCCCCTCCCTCTTCCCATCCCACCCTCCCTACCTCCCCTCCCATTCATTTAAAGTACAGAATCTAAGATACATTAAACCAGTCAAACAATATTGTCATTCAATAAAAATAAACAAGAAATTCCACTGAGTCAATTCTTTCCATTTCCTTCTCCTTCTGTCATTTTAGGTGGCAGATGTCCCCGGTAGGTTTTCTCTATTGTGTTTCATGTATGGCTCCCATATTTGTTCAAATATTGCAATATTATTTCTTAAATTATATGTTATTTTTTTCTAATGGAATACATTTATTCATTTCTATATACCATTGTTGTATTCTCAAGTTATCTTCTAATTTCTAGGCTGACATAATACATTTTTTTGCTATGGCTAGGGCTATCCCAACAAATCTTTTTTGTGCACCATCCAAATCAAGTCCAAATTCTTTGTTTTTTATGTTACTTAGGAGGAAGATCTCTGGGTTTTTTGGTATATTGCTTTCTGTAATTTTATTTAATATCTGTTTTAGATCTTCCCAAAATTTTTTCACTTTCTCACACGTCCAGATTGCATGAATTGTTGTTCCCATTTCTTTTTTACAACGAAAACATCTGTCAGATACTGTTGGGTCCCATTTATTTAACTTTTGAGGTGTACTGTATAGCCTGTGTATCCAGTTATATTGTATCATACGTAACATCGTGTTTATTGTATTTCTCATAGTTCCAGAGCATAACTTCTCCCATGTTTCCTTCTTTATCTTTATGTTTAAATCTTGTTCCCATTTTTGTTTAGTTTTACCATTTGTTTCCTCATTCTCCTTTTCTTGCAGTTTAATATACATATTTGTTATAAATCTTTTGATTATCATTGTGTTTGTAATCACATATTCAAAATTACTTCCCTCTGGTAACCTCAGACTGCTTCCCAATTTGTCCTTCAAGTAGGATTTCAGTTGGTAGTATGCCATCACTGTATCTTGAGTTATATTATATTTATTCTTCATTTGTTCAAAGGATAGTAATTTATTTCCTGAAAAACAATTTTCTATTCTTTTGATCCCTTTTTTCTCCCATTCTCTAAAGGAAAGGTTATCTATTGTAAAAGGGATTAACTGATTTTGCATCAGTAATAGTTTTGGTAATTGGTAATTTGTTTTATTCCTTTCTATATGAATCTTCTTCCAAATATTGAGCAGATGATGTAATACTGGAAAACTCCTACGTTGTACCAATTTTTCATCCCATTTATATAATATATGTTCAGGTATCTTCTCCCCTATTTTATCTAGTTCTAATCATTCACACAGCTTCAATACAAATCTTGACTAACAAAGTTATCTTCAGGCCAATGTTCAGGAAAGTGATTAGTTAGACATGATATCAAATATATAGATTTCAGTTATCAGCAAGAGAAGCCATACACAGAAAAAAATCTAGTACCACCACCATGATTTTTGGTCAAAGGTCTTGCACAGGTAGGAAGAAGTGGCAGATGAAAGGATAATACAACTGTTCCAGCCTAAAGAACTGTACTTTCAGTTGAGTGATGGTCATTTGTTTGACACATAAGTGTCAATTGCAGAATAGAACCTTCCCTCACATTTATTGGTCCCTGATCAGGATTTGGTTGAAGTCCTGTGCTTGTTGTAGTTATTGTTATAGAGTTCTGTGATGTGTATTGGCCTATGTGTTGTGTGGTATTAAGTTAAAAAGTGACAGTTTGCCTTAGAGAGCCAAGGTGAAGGTGGGAGATGGACTGAGCATGTGCAGAAAATGATCTAAAAATTTCTGGTCTTGGATGATAAACCCCCACCGGGTGGTGCTGTGGAGTGGAAGGAGGCCCAGAGCATGAGTCATGGTCTGGAAGCCAGTTTAGAATGTTGGGATTTAAAAAGAATGAACATTCCAAAGGCAGCCAGAAGGATCCGGACCAAGCCAGTGGTTCCTCTCTCTCCAAGCAACACAAGACAACTTCGAATTTTGTGCTCTCTCTCTCTCTCTCTCTCCCTCAAAGATCTTTTGACTTCAGTTTACCAAACAAACTCAATTTTGTTTATGATCTTTGCTTCGGTTGAGATCGAAGTTTTGTGAGTCTTGTGTGTTTTGTGTCTAAGTTTTTCAGTGGGCTGGTTGGAAGTGTAGCTTAGACTTTGATTACGTATGTTATATTTAGGCTGGGCAATTTATTAGTTTTACACTGTTATAGAAATTTGCATAGTAACCAGTGGGCATTGTTATAAAAGGGGGGATTTGGAATTAAAGTTTGAAGGTGAATGTTTTTGTTAATAAAGTAATTGTTCATCTTTACCCCTGTATGATATGTCCTGTTTTGCAGAAACTGCCAAAATGTTTGGCCTGGAAGTCAGCCTGAAGAAAACTCAGGTCCTCCATCAGCCAGCTCCCCACCATGACTACCAACCCTCCCACATCTCCATCGGGCACACAGATCTCAAAATGGTCAACCAGTTTACCTATCTCGGCTGCACCATTTCATCTGATGCAAGGATCGACAACGAGATAGACAACAGACTCGCCGAGGCAAATAGCGCCTTTGGAAGACTACACAAAAGAGTCTGGAAAAACAACCACCTGAAGAAACACACAAAGATCAGCATGTACAGAGCCATTGTCATACCCACGCTCCTGTTCGGCTCTGAATCATGGGTCCTCTACTGGCATCACCTACGGCTCCTAGAACGCTTCCATCAGCGCTGTCTCCGTTCCATCCTCAACATTCATTGGAATGACTTCATCACCAACATCGAAGTACTCGAGCTGGCAGAGTCCGCAAGAATCGAATCCATGCTGCTGAAGACCCAACTGCGCTGGGGGGGGTCACGTCTCCAGAATGGAGGACCATCGCCTTCCCAAGATCATGTTATATGGTGAGCTCTCCACTGGCCACCGAGACAGTGGTGCACCAAAGAAGAGGTACAAGGACTGCTTAAAGAAATCTCTTGGTGCCTGCCACATTGACCACTGCTAGTGGGCTGATCTCGCCTCCAACCGTGCATCTTGGCGCCTCACAGTTCGGCGGGCAGCAACCTCCTTTGAAGAAGACTGCAGAGCCCACCTCACTGACAAAAGACAAAGGAGGAAAAACCCAACACCCAACCCCAACCAACCAATTTTTCCTTGCAACCGCTGCAACTGTGCCTGCCTGTCCCGCATCGTTCTTGTCAGTCATCAACGAGCCTGCAGCAGACGTGGACATACCCCTCCATAAATCTTCGTCCGCGAAGCCAAGCCAAAGATATGCCTTCTTTGTGGTTGCTGGTTTGATCTTGTAACATTATTCAGACTCTTAGACAAGTAATGGGTTACGAGGTACAAAGAATTTAGTACTTTTTTTGGTAAGGATATATGGGTCGGCCGAAGGGCCTCTAGTGTTCTATGTTCCATAATAGGGCGGTGAAAGTCACCACAATAACTACTCCAAACTCCCTTCAGACAGTCTGAACTATTTTTTTCTTGGCATCCTTCCCTTGAAATCCACTTGTTGATCCCTCAGTCCCAGGCTTCATATCACAAAACCTCCATCAGTGAATAAAGTACTTTTTCTCCCACTCTGACTCCTTCATGCAGCCTAGACACATCAGTTAAAAGAGCAATACCCTTAAACCTCTGCAGGGATGTGGTTGTGACACATTCATGATATTATTACAGCAAACAGTTTGCATTTTGGTCAAGCGTAGGCAAGAAAATCAATAAGCTTTGATCTTTTCAAATCTTTGGTCAATATGAATTTCAAGCTTATTCATTTAATCTGAAAATTTCATTATTTTCCAGAGTTATCAATGGGCTTATTAAGGATATTTGTGTGAACAATTTGCTCGTAATGATACAATCCAATCCTCTTATTATGTTAATAAATAAACTGATGAATAAATGAATGTTTAAAAAGGTCCATTAAGAACTAAAATGCTAACAGGCTTATGTCTAGCTTTGCTAGACAGCACAAATCCAGATCAAATGTGAATAAAATGTGAATAAAACTGAGCCACAGTTCAAAATGGAACACTTGGAAAATAAAAGCAATGTTTATTTTTTTCCAAGCAATAATGAAAAATTCCATTGCAAGTATAAGACTCAGCAATATGATCAGTGTACAGTTTGATCCCAGCCCAACAACCACATTTGTGATTTTCAATTTGGCAATTAAAAATAATATTCCATTGTTTCAGAACACAGTTACAAAATAAATTTCATAACCACCAGATCCCAGAAATTGGAATTAAGCACATTTAGGTTGCAATGAGTTGGAAATTGATACAAAGTTATCAGCTTGCAAGAAGAGGCAATTTATTTTTCTAGCTGTTATGCATTGAGTTAAAAATGATAGCAGAATCAATCAATAAGTGTTTCCTCTGTTTGCGAGTAGTGAACCATTCCAGAGGTAAACCCCTGTTTGGAGAATTGACCATGGGATATTTACAAAAGGAGTCCAGGTTGATTATGGACAGGTAAGATGTCAACTTCAATAATTTCAAACCCAGCCCCAAATTGCTGACCTATTAGATTATAAGAGGATCTGAACCCTTTGCTTGGAGGCAAATTGGCCAATTAAATATTTTAATACATGTTTTAGCACTGGGAAATAGCAATTGAAGAAAGTTGAATGCTCTCAAGAGATTTTTAAAATAAATTTATAATGAGAAAAAACACCCTAAAAATTCTTCCACGATGCAAAATTGCCTTGAGGATGAATATAATGGGAAATGAACCAACCGATTTTTTCAGGAATTGGCAACTCCACTCACGTAGTTGAACACTTTAACTGTTAAAGTTTAACACCTCAATGGAAGGCCATTACTGTTAAGAATTGTCATTACCATAGCGCAACTGATTCAGCTGAGGGCACGATTTTGTGCCTCTAAAAATTGTAAAGAAGACCAGTCACAAAGAAGTTACAAATAACATATCTTCTGCCTGTTTATTCCAATTGTTTAGAAAGAGATAATACAGACCAGCTACGGTTGCATTTACCATTAACAAGCAACCTATTAGTACGTCACTTTGAGTCAACAACAACAAAAATTACTACAGTAGGACCAGTACTGAATAAACCTGCAGCCTTTCATCAATCAATAGATTGCTCTCTGTTCTTAATTAGATGGTTCATCAGCGTCTCCAAACAACCCAGATAAACACATGGCTACAGAGGAAGTGCAATAAAAATCAGTGTTTGTCGTATTGTTCCCTAAATTGTGTTTTCATGGAATATCTTTGCACCCTTCAAACCAGAAAGTAATTGGAAGCCCTGATTTTTAAAAAAAATATTTCCTTTAAGGCAACAGTATTCATTGGAGGGTAAATTCAGATAATGGGATTAAGGAGAGGGACCTTTCCCCTCTCGTGGCCCTCCTCCCTTTCGGAGATATTCCCTTTGTCCTCTCGATCCTTCCCCCACCCTCACCATAACTTAAAACTAATGTTTTTTTCCCCTCATGCCCAGGTCTTCTATAATGCTGCCTGACTGGCTGAATGTTTCCAGATTTCCAACAGCAGTAGTGGTTTGGTGTCCAGGCAATGAATCTGTCCTCCTTGGCCAGATGCAACAACACCACCTGGATAATCAACCGCATTCAAATACATGTTTAAGATAGGGACAGTGGCAGGCTTCAACACTTTTTACACACAACTGTAAACTAACTTACAATCCATAAATTGAGTTTTTAATGTAATAAAAATGGTTGCAACAATCCATCCTCTCCAAAACTAATCCAGCCCATGTATTTGGAAGCAATAAAACCCAGCAAATAAACCACAGCCTCAAAACTACATTTGATACAACTGACCCCAACAGTCCTTTGTTTTGAGTACAAAACATTCAGCAGTAACAGGCCACTTCAGCCCATGAGCACATGTCACGCAATTAACCTCCACCCCGGATGTTTTGAACAGTGGGAGTGTCAGTAACGCTGATCATTGTGAGAGATCAGTATCACTGATCTAAAAGAAAAGTGAGGATTGTGAGAGATGAGTACAACTGATATGAAAATATGAAAATGAAGAAACCAAAATTGATACATGGGTAGATGAATAAAGCCAGTATGAACAGGATAAGACATGGATATTAGAATGCAGGAAGCAGAATCAGTCTGAGTAAGATAAGAATCTCCTAGCCTTTAGACAGAATCAGCAAGTTCACTGTTTGAATGAGATAAGGATAGACGATAGATAATAGAATGTAGGAAGTAGAGTTAGTCTCAAGATAAGGTCTTCTAGCCCGATAGAATTAGCAAGTTTGCATATGTAATTAGTAAGCCTTAGACAGTATTAGCCAGTTCTACATATGAAGGGGACACAGCCCTGAGGGTCAGGAAGGTGTAAATTAGAACAAAGACAGGTTTGTGAATAAGGACAATGAGGATAATGACATGATGAGACACTGACAGGATACCCCCTGGTCCTCCAAGTGCACAGAAACAGCACGTAGGCAGGCAGGATTGCCTAATGCCAAACCTCTCCAGAAGGCAGAAGAATATAAGGGGGAGGGTATTCCTATACTGAAATGAACTGTATAAAAGTTGGGTGAGCCCCAGTGTATGTGTGTATTCCCAGGGTAAGGGGAAGCACCCAACTTTGCATTGTTGTATAATAAATGTTCTTTGTTCTCAATTTTTGTCTCGAGCAATTTCTGTGAAGGTACTTCTGTTTCTAACAAATGGGGGATCGTCCAGGATCCCACTCCCTCCACTGACAGAGTGCCCGACGACGGGGGTAGGTGCACCACAGCTGATTCAGCTGGACTCACGGACGAAGGGTGACTGGTCAGTGGATGAAGTGAGTGATATCCGAGAAGAGGCATTGAGAACAAACAACGAGAGGACGTTAAGGAAGCGCGCTAGAACTAGCTACTGGACCTCAGTAAGAGAAATTTTACTTACCTGTTAATATTGGAGGTGTGAGTAGTAAGGAAGAGAGTCCTGGTGAAGGATGGGAGAATCAGATAACCAAGCAAAGCCCGTTGGGATTAATGTTATCTGATTGGGGCGTGGGGAGAACCCGTGGAAAGGACAAACTGACCATGGTCAGGTATTGTTGTCTGGAATGGGTTAAAAGCCCGATTAAAGGGAGCTCTGTATACTGGCCAAAGCTCGGATCCGAGGATGACTGGATGTGTCAAGCATTGAACATCTGGCTCTATCAAAACCAAAGAGATAATCTTGAGAGCAGGGAATATGCAGCCTGCTGGCTCAGGGAATCGTTTGATCAACTGGTTTTGAATGAAAAAGAATGCAAGGACAAGAGAGATGAGGAACCTTTTGTCCCTGAACCACAAGGATGGGATGTGTTACATTCCCTTCCTTCACCCTATGTTCCTCCTATGCCGGCTCCTATCTTTCCCCCCCCCTATGCTCTACCCTTCTGCACCTTCCCCTCCTCCCCCACAGCAAGAGAAAAGAGAAGAAAGTAGGAGTGGTATGATGACCCGTTCACAAAGCACTCGATTATCACCTCTATTGACAAGAGAGAGAGGAGACTTTAATTCAGAACAGTGTGAGACCCTCCAGGAAGAAAGGGCAGAACCCTTTGATTCATTTCCCAGGGAGCAGGAACCTAGACCTAATAAGCCAGAAACTAACTGGATGAGACCTCGGCGGGAAGTTCCTGTGGGAGAGGGTCTCGGTTTCGTAAATGTACCCCTGACCAGTACAGAGGTGCCTAACTTTAAGAAAGAGCTGATCTCCCTGATAGAAGATCCTCAAGGGTGTGCTGAACAATTAGATCAATTTTTGGGACCAAATACATATACCTGGGAAGAGTTAACATCGATCTTTAAAACACTGTTTACTTTGGATGAGTGTGGAATGATTCGCCAGGCAGGGATTAGAGTCTGGGATAAGGAACACCAAGGGGGACCAGAGGCGATACCCAGAGAAGCTAAACTTCCCCTAGCAAAACCAAACTGGGACAAGAATACTAATGATGGTCGCACATTAATGGAAGAATATAGGGTTAATTTGATAAAAGGAATCAAGGAATCTGTCCCAAAGGGACAGAATTTTAAGAAAGCATTTGAGGTTCCCCAAGGTCCCGAGGAGACCCCCTCTGCATTTCTGAATAGATTGCGTACGGCCATACAGCAATATGGGGGTCTGGACATAGAATCCCCAGCAGGTGAACAAGTATTAACAGGTTTCGTTACGAACTCAGCCCCAGACATTAGAAGGAAATTACAGAAGACTGAGAATTGGCATGAGCAAGGAATAACCCAGCTTCTACAGATTGCACAAAAAGCATTTGTCCAGAGGTCTGAGATTAAGCAGAAAGGAAAGGTTAAGATTTTGATGCAGGCAGTCAAGGGAGTAGTGGAGGAACAACATGGAAAGGGTAGGGACTGTGTGCCAGCTCCTGGACGTTGGGAGGGGAGCCAGGGGTGGGTAAGTTGGGACCCGAGTAGATGAAGGAGTAGAGGAGGATTCCGGGGACGACGACCATTCCCGGGACCCTTTAGAGACTCAGGTAGAAATTGGGAAACAGGAGCATTTGTTTGTTATCATTGTAAAAAGGAGGGACTCTTTAGGAAAGATTGCCCACTGCGAGCCAGAGAGACGCGATCTTACACCCTGATGGAAGCAGATTATGAATAGGGGGGTCACGGTTCTCAGTCAATACACACCGTGGGGTTGCACGGAGAACCATTAGTAAATTTAAGCATAGGACCCCACAGTGACAAGATGGTATTTTTAGTAGATTCTGGGGCAGCCCGGTCTAGTATTTTACAACAACCCGAGGGTGTTAGGATAGAAGGGACAGTGATAGTTTCGGGTGTAGGAGGAAGAGACTTTACAGTCCCTGTATTAAGAGATGTAAGAATTCAAATGGGAGAAAAGGTAATAACAGAGGATATTTTACTAGTTCCCCAAGCTGGAGTTTGTTTGTTAGGACGAGATTTACAGGACCAATTGGCTATCGGCACCAGACCACAGGAATCAGGTATCGGAGTTTAATTGTATGTATTAAGCGAGGAAGATCAAGAACTAATAAATCCGAGAGTATGGGCAGAAAGAGGCAATAGAGGAGTGTTAGATATTCCTCCCCTGCAAGTTACTTTAAAAGATTCTGAACAAGTAATTTGACAAAAACAGTACCCGATTCCTATGGCTGGCTGAAAGGGGCTGCAGCCAGTAATTGACCAGTTGGTGAAAGATGGGATACTCGAATCTTGTATGTCGCCTTTTAATACCCCAATTTTACCTGTCCAAAAACCAGATGGCACCTATCGATTAGTGCAGGACTTGAGGGAGCTGAACAAAATTATTCTCACCCGTCAACCCGTTGTACCTAATCCCTATACAATAATGGGTAAAATCGATCCCCATAGTAAATGGTTTAGTGTCATTGATCTCAAAGATGCATATGTAATTAGTAAGCCCTTAGACTTAGCCAGTTCTACATATGAAGGGGACACAGCCCTGAGGGTGGGAAGGTGTAAATTAGAACAAAGACAGGTTTGTGAATAAGGACAATGAGGATAATGACATGATGAGACACCGACAGGATACCCCCTGGTCCTTCAAGTGCACAGAAACAGGCAGGATTGCCTAATGCCAAACCTCTCCAGGAGGCAGAAGAATATAAGGGGGAGGGTATTCCTATACTGAAATGAACTGTATAAAAGTTGGGTGAGCCCCAGTGTATGTGTGTATTCCCAGGGTAAGGGGAAGCACCCAACTTTGCATTGTTGTATAATAAATGTTCTTTGTTCTCAATTTTTGTCTCGAGCAATTTCTGTGAAGGTACTTCTGTTTCTAACAGGAGGAAACTGAAGTCCATGGGAAAAACCCTCTCAGAAACAAGGAGAATGTACATACTCTTTACAGACAGCATGGGATTTGAACCCTAACCACAACACCAACCGTGTCTGTAGACAATGTAGTTGAAATTCAAGCACATTGCTGGAGAAACTCAGCAGGTCAAACAGTGCACTTTATACAGCAAAGATAAAATTACATAACCAATGTTTCGGCCTAGAGCCCTTCATCAAGGTATGGAAAATATTGCTGGGAGAGTGAGGTGGCCAAAGGTGATAGTGTTGGAAACAGTGGCTCGATGTGCTGTGGTGGGGTAAGTAGGAGGTGGTGTCAGAGAGCTGTCGTCTGGCCTTGGCAAGGTAGAGGTCAGTGCGCCAGACCACAACAGCACCACCCAAGTCTGCTGGTTTGATGGTGAGGTTGGGATTGTTGTGGAGAGAGTGGAAGGGCAGAGTGTTTGGAGGAGGTGAGATTAGAATAAGAGAGGGGAGTGGGAAGGAAGTGGCCAGATGTGATGAAGCCGTGGGAGGGAGGTCAATATTTTTCCATACCTTGATGAAGGGCTTAAGCCCAAAACGTTGGTTATACATCTTTGTCTTTATGCTAGGTTGACTATTTGACCTGCTGAGTTTCTCCAACATTGTGTTTTCACTAATGAGTGAAGTTACATTGTTGGCAGTGTCGTCACAGCCCTTTCTACGCCCAGTGTTTTATAATCATTCTTTTCCTGAGCAAACCCAACATTAATATCGTGAAAAAAAGTTCCTCAAATGCAGAGCTTGAAGAGAGCAAAATCAAAATGCAGAAAGAATTCAAGCAAATATTTTAGAAGTAATCATATTTGAAAAGGGGATAGTGTTTGGCTGGGAAGCAGGGGGCTTGGTTTTTTAACATCAGTGTGACAACTGACCAAACATCTACTGGGTGCTCGAGACAGTAGGTTTATAATTCCAACATGAACAAAGCATCCCTTGGTAAGTGCAAATTTCACCATGTTTCAATGTCTAAAGTCCTGCCTGCACATGCTTTGAAAAGCACAGTTCATGACAGGAAACAATATTGTTAATTCACCAGACTACCCATTGCTCTCAAGATATTCATTCACTGATTCTCTCTATAATGATTTTTCCCATTTCATTTGTTTGTCGATTTATTGATATGTCTGTTAATCAAGGAATATACTACTGCCTATTGGCCCTCTTTTAAAAATTCACCATTCCCACCACTGTTTGATTTCATTTAAATCAATATCAAACAGATTCTTTGTCTGTATTCTTATTGATAAAAATTATAACATAGTTTGTGTTGGCTTATCTGGGCTAGGTTTTCCTATCAAAATAATTATCTTAAAATCTCTAGTTTATTCCATAATACAATCTTATTTTACAACGTATGCCATCATGTTCTTTGAGAGCATGGATCTTTATTTCCAAATATCTGCTGGATCTCAATGCACAACCTATTAAATGCAACCAAACAGTGAAAATTGGAAGAATTGATTGTAAATATTGACAGATTTAAACTGATGTAGGATTGCAGCTTAGTGCCTACTTGAGAGGAGGCCAAAAAGCAGAGCAGTGTATGCTGGTACTCACTTCTATTTAAATAAAAAATAAATTTACTCATTTTTCAATGTATTTTAGTGTCAAGAGATAATGAATGGCAAAGGCATTCACAAAACAAACCTAGTCATACAAGCAGCTTTGATAGGCTGTGGGTTCTCACCGACTGTCAAAAGCTACTGTTGGTGCAGTGGGTCATCTGTGCAGAGGTAACCCCAACATTGCGCTAGGCCATGCTGAAGTGTATGAACCCAGGCTCCTCATACAGACTAGTTGGAACGAGCATCTTAACCCAGCATGAGACAGCAGCAATTTCAAAGCAACTGTTCCTGACATCCCCCAATCACGAACTCAGTCCAGCTATAAATTTAAATCAATTATTCCAATACAGGTTTACCTTTGTTCATTTAAATAGATTTTTTATTAATGGTGCAATTTCAATTAATGTATGAATTGTTTTAGAAATCATCTAAACGAGATGTACTTTTACCAGAATGCATTTAAGTATTTTCTTACTATTTTATAAGATATAATTGACACAGCAACAAACAATTATTGTATTTTTAAAGAGGTGAGAGAAGGTTTGATTTGTTAATGTTAGAAGTTATGGCTTTGAAGAGAACAGAACAATAAAACTGCTTAATTTTTTTTGTTCTGGTTTTACAAAACCAATAGAAAGAAGAGCCGGTTTAGGCCTGCTCTCCCATTCAATTAAATCATAGCTGAGCTGATCAATTCCATTTTCCAGTCCAATCTCGACACCCTTAAATAACTTATAGTCAAAAGTCCTTTGCCTACAACAGAAAATTCTGAAAATTCATATTCTTCAAAAGAAAAACAAAATCCTCCTCAGTAAGATCATCCATCTTTCTCCTGAACTCAAAAGAAATGTGTTCAGGCTTTCCTCACAAAGAAATCCTCCACCTAGAAATCAATACGGTGATTAACAAAGAGACCAAAACCATAGACGTTACTGCGGCATATTACTTAGGTTTGTCAGTTACTGGCGTGGTTTGTTTAATTGAAGGAGATTGCTGCATGGAGAATGAAATGAAGCCAAAAATTCAAGAAGAAGAAAAAAGTTCGTCTTCCTAAAGCATTGATGTGCAGTGCTGGCACCATGACAGCAGTTGTGTCTATTGTAGGCAACTTTCCTCCTGTCTGCAAAACTGTAATTTTAGCTTTTAACAATTTGGACAATTTAATTACTGCAGAACTCATTTCAAAGAAGGTATACACAATAAATAAATCACTGCATGATTCATTACACAATGGGCTCTCCTGAATCATAATTAAATTGGGGACATGTTAAAGTCTCGTTGCTACAAACTAATTGTTAAAGATGCCATTTCTCATCCCTAGTGGCACAGTCCGTTTAATTCCCACCACCATTCTGGGTCTAACTTCTTAGTGCAAAGGCCAACATGCAATTATTGCCATCCATTTGTCATGGGAATTCCATGACAACTGTGACCCATTTCACACTCGTACATTCTCTTTCTCACAGGATCTTACAACAAGTTTCCAGGAGTTGTACCTTTTGTATATTGGCCTGGATCCACTAACCAGCTGAAAGATTTGATATCTTCATAGTTAGTCCCATTTCAGTTGTGGATTTAAGTATTGAAACATCATTCTTCTGTCAAGCAAGTTGACGACCGTATTTTTCAATCCCAGTCACTTTGGAAACATCAGAAAGAAATGGTTTTCTCTCCCGTTCTATTAAATATGCAGGTATGACCAACTTTACAAAAGTAGAGGGTTCCTATGAAACCTTTCGTAAGCTGAAATGGCATAAAGTCATTCACTACTACTGAAGGCTATTTTTGTAAAAGCGAAAATCTATTCAAATTTCTTTTGGATAGTGAACACAGGTTTCTTCATAAAAGCAAATTTGAGTAAAGCGATTATTTGTAAAGCAGGGTATATCCGTACTACAGAAAGATAATGTACAATTCCCTATCAATTTCCTGAATGACGTTACACCAAAGCAAATCCATGGTAAAGGTACTATTTAAAATCAAAATGGCAACATTGTTATCACAGTGGATGATGAAAAAAGTATCTTATTCTATCAACATTAATGGATAGAATGATTTGCCACTGAAATGCAAGCTCACAATTCATAGCTTACAATCTATTTGGCAATCTTTCAGATCTCAAGATAAATAAAAAGGCTCCAGAGGAATGACAAATAGAGACACTGTTATATTATTATAGAAACTGCAGGGAGATGGTGTTTACCATTCCCTAGTAGGCTTGTTAATATATCCACCTACTTGAGATTTGGGCACACAGTATAAAGTACCTTTCAAAGCAATTCCAAGAATTCTGATTAATGTAGTCATCGACTGTTAGGAATTGGACATGCTCTACAATATTACTTCAGAAGAATGTTTGAAGAATTGAAAACTCACATTTTAAACATTCTCATGATGTTTGTTTAAAGTAGTGATTACTTGAAAACAAAAGACAAACCTTCATTGCTATCATTCTAACATCAAGTCCTGGATATTATTAACTAAAATTCCTAAAGCCCTGGAGGATTCAAATTTGGTCAAAATAAGTAACAGTATTTCAGAAGCAAGACCTGCAGCAAGTGATCTGAAATTCAGATTTATTGTCAAGCTTGACATGACAGAATTACCACTAACTGGTAGTGCAAAAATTAAACTAGACACAGCATAAAACATGCAATACAGAGAGAACAAAAAGAAAATCAATAAAGTGCACAAGTAGGAGTCCTTAAAGGAGTCCCTGAGTTTGTTGTTAATGGTCCACTAATGGTGGACGGGTAGCAGCTATCCCTGAACCTGGTGGCAAGTCTTGAGGGACCTATATCTCTTTTTTGATGGCAGCAGTGAGAACAGAGCTTGTCCTGGGTGGTGTGGGTCTTTGATGATTGCTGGTGCTCTCCAACAGCAGTGGTCCCTGTGGATGTGCTCAATAGTGAGGGTTTTGCCTGTGATGTCCTGGGCTGTGTCCACTACTTTTTGGAGGGCTTTATGTTCAGGGGTATTGGTGTCCACATACCAGACCGTGATGCAGCTGCCAGCACCCCTGAGGCAACGATGTACTTTCTTCACAATGTCATCGGTGTGTTGGATCCAGTAAAGATCCTCCAAGCTAGTGACTCCCAAGAACTTAAATTTGCTTCCCCTCTCCACCTCTGATTTCCCCAACGATCATTGGATTGTATACCTCTGGTTTTACCTTCCTGGAAGTCAACAATCAGCTCCTTAGTTTTGGATTCACTTAATTGGCTCCTTAATTCACTTAACAATACATTGTAGATAACTTTAATTTAGACATACAGCATGATCACAGGCAATTTCGCCCCACAAGCCCATGCTGCCCAATTATACTCAATTGACCTACAACCCCAGGTATGTTTCACATGGTGGGAGGAAATCAGAGCCCTCGGAGGAAACCCACACAGACACAGGGAGAACTTAAAGACTGCTTATAGACAGGGCAGGATTCGAACCCCAAACCCCATTTGCTGGCATTGTAACAGCTTTGCACTAATCACTACATTAACTTGGATGTTGGATTCCAGGAGTACATTTCTTGTTTGGTTAAAGGTAATTGGTTCATTTCAAAATGAAGTTATCCAATCTCCTGTTGTGTTGCTGATGAGATCATCAGTTTATTGTCATACGTGTTGTACAACGTACAAATGCACTGAAATTCTTACTTGCTGCAGCTGAACAGGTACATCATAAAAAAAACTACAACAGTAGACAAAGTACATGGGAGACATGATGCAACTTAAGGTAGATAGATAGATAGATAGATAATAAATATATTTCGGTGGCGGTGCTGTGCAATTGCTCAGCAAATGAAGGTGTAAGGCATTCCTTCCGTCCGATAGTCTACATGTCACCCTTGGGCAAGGTAAAGTACTTGCTTAGCCTCCTAATCAGGGTCGCGTGAAGCCATGGATTGCTGGTGATGGATGTTTTTTTTTACAAGCAGATTCTACAAATCTAAAAACGCTGGGCAGATGAATCTGCTGATCAATGGTTACCCATCCAGTATGGACACAGTCTCAGCTCAAAGATAAAGCCTTCACTGAAGGAGAAGAGGGGAGGCAACAACCACATTTTGGAGGCTCAGAGATCATGACAGATGGAGATACATGATTGCCCATGCTGAATGGCAAGGGACCCGAATGATGATGAGATAATATTTAGTTACCATACTACATGAAAAACTGTAGTGTTATAACAGTGATGTCATGATGTTAGTGTCGTCCATGGACAATATAACAAGGGGAGGTTCAAGAGCCTGAGATCCATTGGAAAGATACTGTTCTTGCACTAGAGGTGCTCGTATTTAGGCTTCTTTCTGTGCCTTAAACCAAAAGTAATATTATGAAGGGATTTTGGCAAGGGTGATGGGGCTTTTTTTATAATGTTGGATCTCTTCTTGAGGCAGCACATCACATCGACGTCTTCAATGGATGGGAGGCCAGAGCCTGCAATGGACCTGGATATGCTTGCTATCCTCTGCAGACTTCCAAGTCCCTGGGCATGTGAATTACCAAACCAGGCTGTGATGCAACCAGTTTGTGTGCATTCCACAGTGTATATGTTTGACAAAGTCTTTGACAATTTTCCAAATCTCCTCAGACTTCTTAGAAAGTGTAGTGTGCCTTCTTCAGTGTCATCTTGACGTGCTGGTTCTGGGAGAGATCCCAGGACATTGAAGGTACCAACCCTCTCCATCTGCGTACCATCAAGGTGCAGGGTCCCTTGGATTCCCCTTCCCAAAGTCAAAATGAACTCCTTGCTTGTTGTTCTGGCACCACCCAACCAGATTCTTCATCCCCTTCCAGTATTCTGACCCATCATTTCCAAGTCAAGTTTATTGTCATCTGATTGTACAACTTGATGAAATGGCATTCTCTGGTCCTTGGTGCAAAACATGCAGACACAACGCACATAAAGACAAACAATACATATATAGGATAAGTATTTTATATGTACAAATAAATAAATATTGTTTTGTACACGAATTTCGGATGGTTAGTGAGAGCAGTTCTTTTGGTCACTCAGTTACTCAGCCAACAATGGAGGTGTCATTGTATAGATTGTGTGGAGATGAACTTGGTCACACACTCATAAGTGTGCAGGGAATAGAGCAGGGGGTTAAGCATGCAGCTTTGGGATAACCCAGTGTTGATGAACAGCCCACGAATAAAGTAGAGATTAACCTCAACAAATAGCAAAAGGGATATCAGTGTAACATATTTTCATAATATTCTAGCTGCCAACATCAGCGTTAAAAAATTGCCAGACCAGGTATCTGAATACAAGATAAAATTCTTCAAATTTTAAACAGTGAAATTCTTACATCAGCTGCTCTCTGGGCAAAATTTTCAACCCTGTTTAGCGTTGGGTACCATTCACTGCGGAGTCAATTTCCACGGTCCTACCCGCTTGGAGCATTAAGGATTTGTAGAGCGTGTTGAAAGAACCAAAGACTTGTTGATCCAAACCAAGGCTTTTATTAACTAAAAGACTGGAGCATATCACATGTAGGTCGACCAGTCCAGAATGACCTGGTCTGGCTAGGAGCAATCCTTGAGACCTGCCAGTAGGTGTGGCTACGCTCTCAGCCAATCACAGTCATCCTACACTACAATCTGTACATCTACACATTTGTCGTAGAATCTGTACTATCACAGGAATACACATTATCTGCCTTATCCAATTTTTTAAAAATAGATTGTTGTTCAAAGTCAAAACACAAGTAACCAACCAGCTATTTTTATCTATTCAAGACTAAGGTAACCTTTTACTTTCCTTGGCTGAGTTTCTCCAGTACATTTGTGTACAACACTGGTCATTTGCTTGCTTTGCTTTTGGCCTTATCAATCTGCATCACACATATTATTCCCACATCCCTCTTTTCCTGAGGTTTCCCAGTAATAAATAGGTGTTTTTCCTACCAGAGTAAAACATCAACCTTGTGTTGACTTTCATTTGTTAATTATATTCAAATGTTGCACATATTAAGTGAGTTATAACCTGATCCCGTCCTCCTGAATATTGATTATCCCTTCTTAATTTAGTATCATCCCATATTGAGAAATTATGTTTTTCATTCCAAATAGTTTAAATAAATCGGGAATGACATTGATCCTTGCATTGGACGCTACGGGACAAATTCCCACCAGCTTCTGCAACTGGTTACAATTCGGGTGAGTGCTCCTTTTTCCTACCATGGATATTAAGCTGACTGATCTAGTTCCCTGGACTGGACCTTTTGTATGATGTTAGATATCCACCTGTTGGATACACCTTCATATGAATTATTAAACAGATAGAGCATCCTCTCTGCCATCTCTTCCCTGGGTAGTCTGTCAGGGCTCAGAGTCTACATACAGTGTTTGATTAGCTCAATCATTATTATTTCAATTGAAAATCAGTTTGAATCATTTTTAAGCTTGTGTTCATCTGATCCAAATCTCTAATAAATAATGTAACTAAATAATATTTTAAGTTCTCACCATTTTGCAACATGCTGCTTGTGATTTAATCCTGACCATCCATTCATTAATGGAGCCATTCCAGTGACAGATGGGAGGCAGAAGTGAGGTGGGTAGGAGGAGAGGATCTATTCACTGGAAGTACTGGTTTGTGACAAATCTCTACAAACCAAATTCACTGATTCACATTCTCTGCTTTATTTTACACACACACACACACAAAAATTAACCAGAGACAGTTCCATTTGTGAAAATGAAACATGGATACCATGATGAATGTGAACATTCAAAGCTACACCAACCTGGTGTACAGACCATTCCCATTTCAACAAATTCTACTTTTTGTTTATGCACTAATGGAAAGTTGAATTATTAATTTGTACCTTTCATCATTTTCTTGAATAATAAAAAGTCACACAATTAGATCAGCATATAAAATACTTCAGTGAATCTCCGCAGAAGCCAATTGAAGCAGAACCCAGACCTTATTTTCCCTTGCTAGGTGCCCAGAGACTGCCTTGTTTTCGTTCTAGGGCAAAGTGAGAGATCACCACTTTGTTTTCAATCAAACAAAATGCTTAATCTGGATTCTTTTACAAAACAGGAAACTGTTTGCAGAGTTGTGAAATGCAAATAACTAACCTTTTAAAAATACAGGTACTACAGAACGACAAGTTTATGGGAATGAATAGTCAACAACTCAACAATGGTGGCACAGTTGATCCAGTGGTTAGCACCATGCCTTTACAGTGCCAGCAACTGGGAACGGACCGGGGTTCAAATCCCACTCTGTCTGTAGAATTTATACGTTCTCCCCATGTCTGTGAATTTTCCCCAGGCGTTCCAGTTTTCTCCCACCGTTCAAAACGTACCGAGGGTGCATGTTAATGGGGTGTAAATTGAGCGTCATGGACTCATGGGCCGAAATTGCCAGTTACCGTGCTGTATATCTAAAAATATTAACCACCCTCCCTACCAGTTTTGAGCAAAGGAACAACACAACATCATCAAGATCATAATTACATTCACGGTGCCAGGAGTGCAGGCTCAGAGTCTCTCTCTCAGGGAATTCAAGAGGATCTGGAGTGTCATTACACAGATTAAGTGGCAGGTTGAGAAATAAAATCTAACAAAAGAAATAGAATCAGGAAGAGGCCACTTGGTTTCTTATACCTGGTCTGTCATTCAATTAGACTGCCGCTGATCTTTTATTTCAGACTAATTCTGTGCAGTCACCCCATTCTTTCATTTACAGACTAAAGAAGGTGTGGTGGTGGTGGTGGTGGGGGGGGGGGGGCAAGAAGAGAGGAGGAAGGTATCAATGATAGAGAATAGTGGGTGGAGGATAAATGCAAAAGAAAAAAGCAATACATTTACTGATATGTATCTATTTTTCAGAAGAAGTTACAATTGCTTCAGGAGATGAATGTAGTGCAAGACTTGGCACTGTTTCATGCTACAAGATACAGTATCCATTGCTTTCTAAACAATTTTATTTATCAAGGAATGATAAATGATGTGGCGCGATCAATGACCACTCAAAGTAAGGCCCAAAGGCTTTATTGATCTAAAGATCCAAGCCTGCCTCAGCATGGTGCTGGCTCAAGTCCAAGGGCAGGTATGAGGGAGGAGACGAGGGCTCTCAGCCTTTATTAGGGGTCTTAGGGGGAGGGGCTACCAGTTCAGCAGGCTGGCCAGCCTGCCCAGCTCAGTGGGGAATGTGGCCAAAATACCATGTTCCACCACAAGTGCATTTTAATAAGTTCCAATTGAGAGGTTAAGAACATCTGTTTATACACTGCAACTTTTAGGAGTGATCCTTTTTCCTGGAAAGCTTGAAAATCCAAAAAGTTTAGCAACTCCATTACAGTGGTGACATAGGGTATGGCAGGTGAGGCAGGGAATAGGGGCGCCACTTAGGGGGGGGGGGGCGCCACTGTCCTCACTTTACCCACCCAATGCCCGGGTCCCTAGGCCAATAATCTCCATCCTGTCAGGATTCACTTGAGTGCCCCAGAGCACCGCTCCATGCCGGCATTTCACCAGGCCACTTTGGGGCCACTCTGACACATTCAGCACTTCGCTCAACCCTAATACAGAACCAATGTTTTGGGCTTGAGTCCTTCATCAAGGTGATATGTTAAACCAGTTTTGTCCTCATTTCCCTTGCATTAAAACAATTTGAGCTGGATCTTAAAACTTTTTGCAGCTTGAAAATAAAATGTCAATTTGGCACTTTAAATAACAAAACTGATTATCTGTCCAATCAAACACACACTCGTTGGTTACATTAAAACCTGCTGATATGAATTTACAACTTGTTTGTGTGGGTCTCATTTCCCATTTTAAACAAACAAGCCATGCAATTATTTAGCTGACCTCAGCTTTGCTCAAATAAACCATTTAGAAAGGCCACTTCAGATGTTACAACCTAATAGAAGCAGGATTCTGTCATTAAATGACTATTTATCATTAACCAACTAACCAAGTACAAGGTCGAGCCTGCGTGCACACATTAACTGGACAGTAAAATCAAACACCAAATTCAACAACAAACATATTGCTAGTGGAACCCTTTGGTTTCAACTTCATTCTCCTGATCTGCTATCTTTTTCAGCTTAGTGGGCATGCAGTGTTGGCTATGGCCCTTTGATCTGAATGAATTAGTTTTTTTTTAAAAGTCCTAAAGAAAATAATAAATAAAGCACATAAAATAAATTGCAACAGGTAAAGTGACAGTGGCATTTAAGATTGATTATAGCTAGATTGATCTCACCTCTGGCTCCAGCAGCTCATGGATCATGAAAAAAAAACAGTCACTTTCTAAATAGGGCAGGCACTCAATTCTAATTTATGCTTTGTTAGATAAACTCAATGAGCATTTTATGATGGAGGAGGTAGACAATAAAGCTTGTTTTGCAACTGCAAGTTTCTTCTGCAAAAACTGTTTTCACTCCGAATTTCCTTTGTTACCTGGGAAGGTTATTTTTTAGTGATTTAATTATGTTTTGAGAAGTATGGGATCATAGTTCAAGTGCTGGAAATATTTAGCAGGTGTGGATAAAGAAACAGTTGATGGTGTTAGGTGAAAGATTCGACATTGTCAGTGAAATCTCTTCTTCTCTTTGGCTTGGCTTCGCGGATGAAGATTTATGGAGGGGGTAAATGTCCACGTCAGCTGCAGGCTCGATTGTGGCTGACAAGTCTGATGCGGGACAGGCAGACACGGTTGCAGCGGTTGCAGGAGAAAATTGGTGGGTTGGGTTTTTCCTCCTTTGTCTTTTGTCAGTGAGGTGGGCTCTGCGGTCTTCTTCAAAGGAGGTTGCTGCCCGCCGAACTGTGAGGCGCCAAGATGCACGGTTTGAGGCGATGTCAGCCCACTGGCGGTGGTCAATGTGGCAAAAGAAAGAAAATCAGTGAAATCTAGTGAGGACACATTCCACCAGATGGTTTGAACAGTTTAGCAGGGAACCAACCCATAAGATCTGTCATGTTTTTCTTGCACAGTGTCTGCAGGATGTTCTGTGCTAACCACTGTCTGACAGACTTGTGGCCAAAGATGTTTTTTCCAAAATACTTACCCATAAAGAAAAGATGGAGCATCAAAGTCCAACCGACTGGAACATTGGGTGGCAAACCTCAGTAGCAACACTTGGTGCTGGAGTGATTTAAATCCAAGCCCAGCCTCTGCAGAAATCACAAAGTACTCATCAGGATGAGGGCAATGCTGAATAAACCTTTACCTCTGGAACATGACCCAGGTGACTGCAAGGGCAGAAAAACAGGAAATAATTCACATCTGCGCCAATTTCAGCACCACTGAGGGCAGCTTGCATCTGATGACGAGGTTCTTGGCAGTCTCTGTCTCTACCTGCTCCATCCAATTTCTGTTACATGTATTGGAGCCTCTGAACTAGATCCACAATCTGGAGAAGGATGCAAGGGGCCTCGCCACAGTTCATCTAGAGCAGCTGTGTAACAGAGGACTCTGATTGACAAGCTATTCCTCAAGGGAAAAGCCAGATTGGACTAGATTAGAACTAGATAAAATAGGGGAGAAGATACCTGAACACATATTATATAAATGGGATGAAAAATTGGTACAATGTAGGAGTTCTCCAGTATTACATCATCTACTCAATATTTGGAAGAAGATTCACGTAGAAAGGAATAAAACAAATTACCAACTACCAAAACTAATATTGACGCAAAATCAGTTACTCCCTTTTACAATAGATAACCTTTCCTTTAGAGAATGGGAGAAAAAAGGGATCAAAAGAATAGAAAATTGTTTTTCAGGAAATAGATTATTATCCTTTGAACAAATGAAAGATAAATACAATATAACTCAAGATACAGTGTTGGCATACTACCATTTGAGATCCTACTTGAAGGACAAATTAGGAAGCAGTCTGAGGTTACCAGAGGGAAGTAACTTTGAATATGTGATTACAGATACAATGATAATCAAAAGATTTATAACAAATATGTATATTAAACTGCAAGAAAAGGAGAATGAGGAAACAAATGGTAAAACTAAACAAAAATGGGAACAAGATTTAAATATAAAGATAAAAAAGGAAACATGGGAGAAGTTATGTTCTGGAACGATGAGAAATACAATAAATACAAGGTTACATATGATACAATATAACTGGATACACAGGCTATACATTACACCTCAAAAGTTAAATAAATGGGACCCAACAGTATCTGACAGATGTTTTCGATGTAAAAAAGAAATGGGAACAACAATTCATGCAATCTGGACATGTGAGAAAGTAGAAAAATTTTGGGAAGATCTAAACCAGATATTAAATAAAATTACAGAAAACAATATACCAAAAAATCCAGAGATCTTCCTCCTAAGTAACATAAAAAACAAAGAATTTGGAATTGATTTGGATGGTGCACAAAAAAGATTTGTTAAGATAGCTCTAGCCGCAGCAAAAAAATGTATTATGTCAACCTGGAAATTGGAAGATAATTTGAAAATACAACAATGGTATATAGAAATGAATAAATGTATTCCATTAGAAAAAATAACATATAGTTTAAGAAATAATATTGAAATATTTGAGCAAATATGGGAGCCTTACATGAAACACAATAGAGAAAACCTACCGGGGACATTCACTACCTAAATTAACGAAGGAGAAGGAAATGAAAAGAATTGACTCAGTGGAATTTCTTGTTTATTTTTATTGAATGACAACATTGTTTGACTGGTTTAATGTATCTTAGATTTTGTACTTTAAATGGATGGGGGGGAGGTAGGGAGGGTGGGATGGGAGGAGGGGGGACGGAGAAAATGACACTGTATATATTTGAAAAGGAAAATGTATGTATCATGGTCAATGTGGTTTATGGTGTGAAAAATAAAAAATTTTAAAAAAAAAGACAAGCTATTCCTGTAGATCAGCCAACAGTGCTCATGGATGATCAAGTTGCTGAAAGATGCTCTTTGGTCTGCCCAAGTTCATCTTCCACTAAAACAAAATGTCCATAAGGGAATGCTGCAGTCAGGCACATGCAAACTCTTGGTTTCTTCGCAAAAGGTGCTAATACTACCAGTATCAAGTTGATAAAATGGCAAAAGTATAGACCAGTGGTTTTCAACCGTTTTCTTTCCACTCACATATCACCTTAAGCAATCCCTTACTAATCAGAGAGCACCTGCGGCATAGGGAATACTTAAAGTGGGATGTGAGTGGAAAGAAAAAGGTTGAGAACTGAGACTGAACAACAACATTAAAATCTAGTGAGGCCATGTACTGTACTGTTTTTCAATGGTTTTTTCTATCAGCAGAATGCAACATAATATTTTAAAAAATATTTAACAAATGTTTAAATGCAGCTATCACCCCATGTGATATACCCAAAGTGGTGTAAAAATTTGCAATATATTTCTTCAGACAGGTGCAAAATATTTGTGGTTCTACATAATACTGCCCAAAAAAGACAGCTATATTTTTGAAGGAACTGAACCAGGATACTCACCATAGTCTACAAATCAAATCATCTATAAAACATTAAATTAGCCCTCAGATCAAGTGGCAAGTAGATAAAACTCCTGTGCACAAAGCCAAACAATCTTCCAAAGAGAAAACATTTGGCTCCCTTATTTTTCCCAACGATGAAACATCCTCTCTAAAACTTCCAATTCCCACAATAATCTTGTGTTTCAATCAAGCTCCCCCTCTCTCTCTTCCAAATTTCATAGGATACAAAAACAATCAGTCCAGCCTTTCCCATAAGACTTTCCATTCCAGTCATTAATCCTGCACATCTCTCTGAGTGGCTTCCAATGCATTCACAACCTTCCACAAACAAACAGAGCAGCATGGTCGGCAACACCGTTACAGGGCCAGCGGTCGGGATTGGGGTTTGAATCACATGCTATCTGTAGAGTTTGTATGTTCTCCCCATATCTGCGTGGATTTCCCTGGGGTCTCCTGTTTCCTACCAATGTTTGAAATGTACTAGGGGTGTAGGTTAATTGGGTGTATCTGGGTGGCACAGGCTCGTGGGCCAAAATGGCCTGTTATTGTGCTGTATGACTAAACTTAAAATACTATACACAACATTGCTGATATGGATTCAACAGTACATTATCAAATCAAGAGTTCCCTACTTTAGTATTCACCACACAAATTAAGGATAAAATTCTGAAATACTTGCTGATTTGCATACTAGTCTTTCAGGAATCATTCATCAAGACAAACAGATCCTTCATTATATGCCCAATTTTTAATATGTTCACCTTTTTTATTTGCCAGATCTTTGCAATTGCATTTATCTATGGATATTCCTTCATTGTCTCTTTATCTCCTCTTCACCACGTTTTCCCTCATACCTTTGTGTCATCAGTGAATGTTGCAACATTCCCCCAAGCCTTCCTATTGTTAAATTGCAAGAGAGAGGCCCTAGCACTGATTCATTTTGCCCACTAGAAATAGACCCATTTAATGATTCTTGTTAGGCACCAATCTCAAATGCCAGAAGTCTGCAACAACTTTGATGCCACACTTTATTTAAATGCAGCACATCCACCATTTTTTTAAACATAGTCCTCGTTACTTCGACAAAGAACATCAATAAATTACACTGGACAATGAAGATTTTTCTTCAGGAACACTTTGGGTGTATTTTATGGATGTCAGGCTGCTGATCATAAAAATCACCTTAAATTTTTAAATATAAGCTATTTTTGATGTTTAGTTTATTACAATAAAGAAACTTGGGTTCTTTTTAAAACAACTAGATTTATTAAAGCAACCAGCACAAAAAACAGAACACAAACATGCAGACCTCATGGGATGACATCCATCTTGAATCTACTGAAGATTCGCAAGATACAACATTTCCAGGATGCGACACACTGTCTCCGAATCCTCCTGGTGGTAGCACTCTATCACTATCCTATTTTTGTGATTTTCTGTCATATTTTAAACCTACTTCAAGTCTACCAAACCGTGAAGTGCAACATGTCATTGAAACTTTTTTTTCCATTTGCACTTGGACGTCTTCCCGGCTGATCTTGGTGCAGCCATTGACGAACATGGTGAAAGGTTTCAGCGGGACATTGTGATCATTAAAAAGCACTATCGTGGCAACTGTAACCCATCAATGCTGGCCGACTATTATTGAACACTGACATGAGAGGCATCAGATGCAGAGTACAAATAAAAACCAGCAGCAAAACATTTTTAGATCAGTTGAACTAACACAATGTGTCAGGGTCATTAGGAAATTAAACATGCTAAATTTAAGAAAAGTTAATTTAATTAAGTTTCCCCAACTTCCTACATGATGCAGCAAAACTGAAATCATCTCTGTGTTGAGCTTGAAGTTGTCTATCATAATCCCCAATTTTCTTTCAGGAAGCAAACCTTTTGAAAAATTGTTCTCCAGTGTTATTGAAGCTTGATAGCCCTTTAACAATACATGGTGACTTTACCCAATCATGTGGAATTTTTCTTTGTTACCCGTCATAACATTATTATTAATGATAGCTTCTAACATTTTCCTGAGGTTTGCTTGGAGCAGGAATATGAATGTACTGGGCTTATTTGAATAGCTAAAAAAAAAATTCAGTTTCTGTGAAAAATACATACAAAAAGGCACATGAATTAAAGATTGAAAGCACATAACTGATCATGAAAAAGAACCATCTACAAAAAATTTCCATAAGACATTGAGAGCAGTTTAATAGCATACATCATGGGGTTTAATTTGACCCAAGTGTTCAAGGTTTGACACTCTTACCTGGCCTGCCTCATCTCAATGGCTGTCCACACCCTTAGGACTAAACATTTATTAGACATGAACTACCTGATGCAGAGGTTTCACCACCAAAATGCCCTTGGTGGGGTTTGAAGGGATATTAAGCTGGGAGCAAAGTTTAATATCCTATGAAAGCTGTTATGGATATTGTCATTTTATTTAAATGCCTCCAACATTCAGACATTTTTAGCAATCTACTAAAGTTTAAGTTAAAAAAAACCTAACATTTTAAACAAAATGCTAAACACTTAGAAATAATTAAAAACCAATCATTTTTTTAAAAATCTACCATTTCTTTGCTTACAAGAGTCAAAGCTTTATAGCACAGAAACAGTCCTTGGCCAAACTTGTCCATGTTGAACAAATTCTCTGCCCAAGCTAGCCCCATTTGCCTCATACCCCTTGAAACTTTCTCTTGCCCATTTACCAATATTTTAAACATTACAATGAAGACGCTGTTTACATCCGGTACCGCACGGATGGCAGTCTCTTCAATCTGAGGCGCCTGCAAGCTCACACCAAGACACAAGAGAAACTTGTCCGTGAACTACTCTTTGCAGACGATGCCGCTTTAGTTGCCCTTTCAGAGCCAGCTCTTCAGCGCTTGACGTCCTGCTTTGCGGAAACTGCCAAAATGTTTGGCCTGGAAGTCAGCCTGAAGAAAACTGAGGTCCTCCATCAGCTAGCTCCCCACCATGACTACCAGCCCCCCCACATCTCCATCGGGCACACAAAACTCAAAACGGTCAACCAGTTTACCTATCTCGGCTGCACCATTTCATCAGATGCAAGGATCGACAATGAGATAGACAACAGACTCGCCAAGGCAAATAGCGCCTTTGGAAGACTACACAAAAGAGTCTGGAAAAACAACCAACTGAAAAACCTCACAAAGATAAGCGTATACAGAGCCGTTGTCATACCCACACTCCTGTTCGGCTCCGAATCATGGGTCCTCTACCGGCACCACCTACGGCTCCTAGAACGCTTCCACCAGCGTTGTCTCCGCTCCATCCTCAACATCCATTGGAGCGCTTACACCCCTAACGTCGAAGTACTCGAGATGGCAGAGGTCGACAGCATCGAGTCCACGCTGCTGAAGATCCAGCTGCGCTGGATGGGTCACGTCTCCAGAATGGAGGACCATCGCCTTCCCAAGATCGTGTTATATGGCGAGCTCTCCACTGGCCACCGTGACAGAGGTGCACCAAAGAAAAGGTACAAGGACTGCCTAAAGAAATCTCTTGGTGCCTGCCACATTGACCACCGCCAGTGGGCTGATAACGCCTCAAACCGTGCATCTTGGCGCCTCACAGTTTGGCGGGCAGCAACCTCCTTTGAAGAAGACCGCAGAGCCCACCTCACTGACAAAAGGCAAAGGAGGAAAAACCCAACACCCAACCCCAACCAACCAATTTTCCCTTGCAACCGCTGCAATCGTGTCTGCCTGTCCCGCATCGGACTTGTCAGCCACAAACGAGCCTGCAGCTGACGTGAACTTTTTACCCCCTCCATAAATCTTCGTCCGCGAAGCCAAGCCAAAGAAGAAACATTACAATTGTACCCGCCTCTCCCACTTCATCAGACTTCTCGTTCCATATACCCACTACCCTCTGTGCAAAAGTGGTGCCCCTCTGGTCCTTTTAAATCTTTCCCTTCTTACCTAAACTCTATATCCTCTAGTTTCAGATTCCCTTACCTTTGGAAACAGATAACAACTTCTCTATGCCCCACATGGTTTTATATACCTCCATGAGGACTATTAATCTTCAGTTCCACAATTCTGTTGCTGAATTTGAAGTCTTGGACAATGCATGTATGCACTTCCATTTCAATGCCTGAAAGCTGATGGTACAAGGACCAGAAGAAAATAGGAAAAGGTATAGGTCATGCTTCTACCGTTCTTAACACCTCATGACAGGTCAACCCATGCATCCTAGAAAATAGCTCAGCAGTCTCTTCTGGACTGCCACACCAATCCTTGTGCATCCTTTCTTAAATAAGAAGACATTATGCAATTGATGGTTCCCTCTTTCAAAAAAAACCCAACTCTCTCATTTTAAATGCCTTACTCACCATGGACCCAAAAAGTCCTTTTAGGAGAAGTGACAGTTCACCTGCACCTTCTTCCAATCTAGTGTCATATTTGTAGAGTCACCTGTACTTTGGAGAAATCAAGCGCAGATGAGGTGACCACATTGTGCACCACCCGAATTCAGTCTGTAGGGTGACCTTTGGTTCCTCCTGTCTAATTTTTCATCACTCCGAATCTCACTCCCTCTGCCTGGTGCAATGTAAATTTTAGGAAGGCCATCTCATCTTCCACAATTTTAGATAACTCTCTTTTCCCTGTCATCATTAGGACTGTGCATTTCTATGGCAAGTTACTCATCTATGATATTGACTTCTCACTGACAGCTACAACCTATCCTGGCAACCCTGGCTATCATGGAGATTCCCTTTGTCCTATCCATCCCTCCTCCACTTTTCCAGCTCTGATGAAAGGTCTTCAACACAAAATGTTAATGTTTCCACAGATGCTGTTTGATTTGCTGAGAGCTTCCACCACTTTTTCAGTTTTTGTTTCTCCAATGTCCCTTTCAGATGCTCTAATTATTTAATTAAACTTATGTCACTGAAAGTAGTTGTGGTTTCAATATTACAGAAAAGCCAAAGCTGACAAGAACGTATTAACAATGCATTTCACGGCTCCTGTTTTTTGTCAATGTTATGTTTCCCCGCTGAATGTGAACTGCTAATATCAATCAGGCTTTCTAAATGATTTACCAGAAAACATGAGGATTAGGCTAATCCAGTGGTCTCAACTTTTTTCTTTCCACTCACATACCAATTTAAGTAATCGCTATGCTCTGTGATTAGTAAGGGATTGCTTAAGGTGGTATGTGAGTGGGAAGGGAAGGTTGAGAATCACTGCTCTAGACCCAATTGTTACGGAAATATTTGGCTTGAGAAAAATTGTCATTAGCCCATTTTCTTTGGAGTTATGAAACTGTGCACATAACGAGTCAATGAGGTACAATTAAAACAGTGGTTTTCAAACGTTTTCTTTCCACCCACATACCACCTTATGCAATGCCTTAATAATCACAGAGCACCTATGGCATAAGGATGACTTAAAGTGGTAAGAAAGAAAAAGGTGAGAACCACTGTGCTAATGGATCACTCAAGCATTAATCTTGTATGCCATCTGAAAGAAAAACCACCACATTTTCTGGTCAGTTATACCCAAGGCAAGAGGAGTGGTCTGTCAAAGAGCAAGTTTGGTAGGTCGTTTCTTTGCTGAGGCCAACAAATTTGTCACAGCCATTCATTATATACAAACATGATAGCAAGGTCAACTGACTTATAAATGGGAGAGAAGTCAGTAATTTGTCCCACCAGATTTATGCCAGCCCCCCTCCTCTCCAATATGCTTATCCATTCCCATTTCATTCTTACCTACAAGGACTAATGTACAGCAGTTACTTTGGATAGAAACTCAGTCAGAGGAAATTCATGCAAGTTCTATACAGACAGCACTTGCATCACTGAAGCAGAGAGCGAGGGAGCAGCTGAGCCACCATGCCATCCAACTAGATGTTAAAGATTGGTATCACAAGCAGAATCAGCTATTTAATTTTGAATTTGAAATCTTAAAGTTCCTATTTTAAATAAAAAGATTTGATTTCATTTTCATTGTTCCAATTACAATTTAGATCCTTGCTTTCAAAGTTCCAGCAAAACTAGCTCTGACATTCAAAGCAACATAAACGGTTAATCATCTCATGGAATAGTCAGGGCATTGACAGGCAAAGCAAATAGCAAAACCAACATATTGAAAGCAACATGTTCACCTCCACACAATTATTCATAGTTTTCACTGCTTTATGAAAAATTAATAATGCATGCGTCAAACATCAGCAGGCTGGTTAATTTAATCGAGAAAAAAAAATTGCTGGCATTGAGCGGCACAAGGCGAGAGGAGTTCATAAATCAACGATTCATTGAGTGACACCCTAACAATGACTAAAACTATTAACGGAGATTTTTCCCTTCTCATTTAAGGTGTGGATCAAGTCATCTAACCAGATTGCTTAATTTCAACTAGGTTAGATATTTTAACAATAACACTGAGCAATTTTTGAAGGGCATGTAAGTATATTTGAGAGCACTACTGTTTGTTACTCAGCATGGAGGGAGAGAAGCTGGAAACATTATTTTACCTAAAATAACTGGTCCACGAAATTCAACTATAACACAAAAATATATGGCATGCTTACTTTTTGATTATTGAAACTAAGGAGTTTAAAAACTGCATACATAAATATTATTGTGTACATGTATTTCTTAATATTTATATAAATTTTTGTAACAAAATGTGCACTCAAGAGTAAAATTGAGTAAGTAATATATTCTCATGTCACGTGGTTCTCAAACATCTGTGGTTTATCATATGTGGCTCTTACATAAAGCAAGTTTGCCCAGCCTGGGCCTATACATCGAGAGATAATAACACCAGGAAATGTCAGTTATCAACTCATCCAACTAGGTGAGTCAGTAACTAACATTTGGACAATCACTCAAAGACTTGCTTGCTCCTCAATCATTTCAACTTGGATATTCTTTTTTTTTTAGATCCAATGCACCTTCATCCTCTTCCGCTTTTGCATTTGTAGAACTTTATTATTCCATCTATACTTAGGGTACATGCATTGGCCTGAGCTCGCTAAATCTAGATGAACATTTTTCTTGGGTATTTTTTGACCTAAATGGAACCATTGAAAATTATCTTCTAACAAGCTCAGTTTCTTCATTTAAATGCATTTAGTCAGCTTAACATTTTCTACCCTTATGAGCTTTGCTATTTGGATTCCCAGGTTTTGTGAAATCAGAATCAGTCAGATCAAAAAATATCCAATACATTGCCAGGGTCACAATCAAACACAGGTCACTGAGAGCCAAGTCTCGGAGTTTTGTTTTTAATTTTTATTTAAATTTAGACCTGCAGCATGGTTACAGGCCATTTCAGCCCTTGAATCCGTGCCACTCAATTTGCACCCAATTAATCTACATCCCCAGTATGTTTCGAACAGTGGGAGGAAACCGGAGCCCCAGGGAAAACCCACACCTCTTGGGGAGAATGTACAAACTCCTTACTGACAGCACAGGATTTGAACCCCGGTCCCAATCACTGATGCTGCAACATCGTTGTGCTAAACCAGTGGTTCTCAACCTTTCTTTCCGCTCACATACCACTTTAAGTATTCCCTATACCATAGGTGCTCTGTGATTAGTAAGGGATTTCTTAAGAAGGTATGTGAGTGGGAATAAAAAGTTTGAAAACCACTGCTTTAATCGTACCTCATTGACTCGTTATGTGCATGGTTTCATAACTCCAAAGGAAATGGGCCAATGACAATTTTTCTCAAGCAAACTATTTCAGTAACAATTGGGTCTAGAGGAGTGATTCTTAACCTTCCCTTCCCACTCACATACCTCCTTAAGCAATCCCTTTTTAATCGCAGAGCACTGATGGCATAGGGAATACTTAAAGTGATAGGTGAGTAGAAAGTAAAAAGTTGAGAACCACATAATAAATGCTATGCCAACCATGCCACCACACTGGAACATTTTTGGCACACTGGAACATAATCAGTGTTTTCACAGTCTAACTCTAACCCCATTTTAACATATGTTTATAGAAATCTCAAGTTTACAAGTTTTTATTCATGCATATCTTTCATCTATCTTTTATGTGACATATGTATGCATATGTATAGTAAAACACCTGTTAACTGCAAATTCAAGCAACCAGAAGCCTCAGGCAACTGGCAAAAGAAACAAAGAGGGAAAAAAATAGGTAAAAGATGCAGAAGTTAAAATTGGCATATCTTGCCATTAGTTTGCCAATCCATGAAACACGCAATCTCAAGCAATCAGAAAATTCACTTATCCAGCATCTACCTATCCCCATGGGAATTGGATAACAGAGGTTTTTACAGTGTGCATATATAAAGCAATTTTGCATAAACCTACATCCACACAATCATAGGTGTATCGTGAGTAAGAACACAGCCCTGTGGTGCTCCCATACTGATGGGAGATCGAGGAGGAGATGTTCTTACCAATGCTTACTGATTGTGGACTGGTGGTGAGGATATCCAGGTCTTTACACAGTGGGATGTTGAGTCCCAGGTCTTGGAATTTGCTGATCAGCTTTGAGGGGATGATGGTGCTGAATGCGAACCATAGTCGATTAAGAGCATCCTGACATACGCGTCTTTGCTGTCCAGGTGATCCAGGGCTTTGTATAGAGCTAATGAGATGGCATCTGTCGCTATGGTAGTGAAATTGAAACTGATCCATGTCATTGCTCAGACAGGAGTTGTTATGCTTCAACACCAGCTTCTCAAAGCACTTTATTACTGTGGATGTGAGTGCCACTGGTTGGTAGTCATTTAAGCTGGTTATCACACACTTCTTGGGCACCAGTTTGATTGAAGGCGGTTTGACACAGGTGGGTATCATACCCTGCTAGAACAAGATGTTGAAGATGCTGGTGGATAAATTGGCAAATTAATCAGCACAACCTTTCAGTATTCGGCTGGGTACTCCATCCGATCTGGAGGCTTTCCTCGGATACACTCTCCTGAAGGCAACCCACACGTCATCCTCAGATACTGACAATAGAAGATCATGAGGGGACATAGCAAAAGAGGAAGATGTAATTGTTGAAGAATGAAGCTGAATGTTTACATTATTGCAGCTTTTCAACGTGGACTGGAGATGACATTCTAAATTAATCAGAAGTTGAAATACAACATGAGGAGACTTCAAAATGAGGAGAAAAAGGTCAAATGCATTGCACATGAGTTGCTTGCACACTCAGTGACAGAATGAGGAGAGCTGGGGGTGGAGAGGGAGGAGAAAAGAAAATGCGAAATTTGATGGCTGTTCTTCCCATAAACAATATTTTAAATTATTTACCAAAGCAAAAAATGCAGAGTGGGTGGATCATTTAAATCTGAGTTATAATAACACCAGAATGCTTGTGTGATTTGACAATTCTATACATCATTTAAGAACAGATGAATCATGGAGACTTTTCTGTGACATTTAATGTGAAACATCTTTGAAAATGTTAAAGAGAGAGTAGGGGGGGGGGAACTAAAAGCTACTCTCTTGTTCATCATCTATTGGATGATGCTGCTGAAGGATAAAGCCTACTTCATATTCAAGTGCCATATGTTTACTGAAAGGCAGGGTCTTTGTGGATAAAAAGGACTGAGATCAGTTGGTGCAATGCTCAAATGGCAATGACAGGGGAAGAAATGTGGTATCAAACATGAGAACCTGGAAGCTCTTTGGTGGTTTTGTTGGGACCTTTGATATTTTCCATTTGACATCCAGACAAGAAACAAAGCCCAAATGCAGCAGAAAGTCAAGTCTGTTGTTTAATAAACAACTGAAAACACAGCATCATTTATATTTGGAAAAACACCATTTAGTGAGTTAGAAGGTAAACCCTCAGAAGCAGAAAACTAATTTGTTTTTTTTTGGTTGTTCATATTCATGAACCAAAAAAATACTGATATATAATACAACCAAAACCAGATATTGGATATCTTTATTTTGAATACAATATGCAATTGTATAAATTAAAACTGCCAAATGGTTATTCAAAAGGAAATATTTTTTTTTAAATCTTGCTCTGGCATCATTCTGCACTGTCTTGCGTTGCGCCAAGTGAAAAAGGTTCTGCTTTCAAATGCTGACCTCTTTACTCCACAAGTTCATAAACTTAAGACTCTGTCATGGACAAGTTATAGCACTGTCTTGAAAACGAACGGACAGGAGTTAGGGAGAAGCAGCCTAGTCCAAAGGGCCTATCTCATTGGCCTGGAGACTAGGTGGCGACCTGGTGGCGACTCGAGTCTCTCCACGATGTCTCCTGGAGACTAGCCGGGCCTCCGGGGGGTTGTGGGAAATTCAAACATGCTCGATTTTTTTGGAGACTTTTTCCAGTCTCCAGCAGGTCTCTGAGACGTCTCCGCCAATGAGATACCAGTGTAAGTATTAAGTTTAGGATATTGTAGCAATTAATTATTAAATTATTTATTAAACAGCCAAAAACAATATGAGCCTTAATGAATGAGTTTGAAATGTAAACTCCAAGCAGTTATCAATTTTGAAATCATCAGGAGGAGTCACGTGATGGAGTAGTGGCCGGTAGGATAAAACCTGCCCTCTCCAGAAAAGAAGAAAAAAAGTTAAGAAAAGACAAAGTTCAATAAATACGAAATAAAAGATAAAGTTAAAAAGTTAAAACAACAGGAAAAAAAGAAGACACCGGAAAAGAAAGGAGACACCGGAAAAGAAAGAAGGCCTTACCTGCACAAAGGAACAGGCAATCATGGTGGAGAAGAGCACCCGATCTCCGAGGTTGGTGATGGCCCTGCAGAGTCGCGACCCCCCCCCTCCGACCGGTGAACTGCAAAAATGGCTCTCTAAGCCAAAAGTGCGCAGTGCACAATCTAAGGAGAAGGAAAACACAGATGGGATGGGGTCTCACCCGTGGAGCGGGAAACCATGGCGCGACCAGCTGAGGGATGCCCAACACCAGGGCTCTTAGCAGGAAGATGAGAAATGTGGCAGGAGAGGGAGTGAAGTATCAGGTAAGAAAGAAAGTAGACAGGGTGAACGGCAAGAGGAGCAACATCAGGAGGCCTGACAGATGAGCAGCTCAGAAGAAGAGGACCAAAGCAAGAGGCCAAGCAAGAAGAGACTTGACAAACTGAGACAAACTACTAATCAGAAAAATCAGAAGAGACACAGATACAAAGAAGAAGACACAAACACAGGTACAGACACAGAAGAGGAAGAAGACCAAGATCTTCAGAGGGAGATAGAAGGTGAAACAGATGGAAAGATAAAGCTTTTTCCCAAGAACAAATGATGGCATTAAATGAATGGTTGTTATTAGAACTTAGTGCAATTAAAAGAAAAATGAAAAGAACAGAAGATAAAATGCAAAGATTAGAACTAGTCATGACAGAAATAGGGAAAAGAGAAAATGTGGAAGAACAAGAAACGGCTGTAGAAATGGAAGTAAACGACTTGAGGAAAATTGGAAGAAAGTGATAAAAAAATTAAAGAGACACAAGAGTTGTTAGCTCAGAAAATTGATATGTTGGAAAATTATAGTAGGTGAAACAACATAAAAATAGTGGGCCTGAAGGAAGATGAAAAAGGCACAGATATGAAGGAATTTATAAAAGGATGGATCCCGAAGGTCCTGGGAATGACAGAAATGCAGGAAGGAATGGAAATAGAAAGGGCATGCAGAACACTAGCTCAGAAACCACAGACACAGCAAAATCCAAGATCCATTTTAGTAAACTTTTTGAGATTTACGACAAGAGAAAATATACTGGAGCGGGCAAGGAATAAAATAAGAGAAGATAATAAACCATTGGAATACAAGGGTCAAAAGATATTTTTTTACCCAGACATAAGTTTTGAACTCAAAGAAGAGGAAGGAGTTTAATATAGCAAAATCAATCCTATGGAAAAAAGGTTATAAATTCATGTTAAGACATCCAGCTGTGCTTCAAATATTTATCCCCAGGGAGCAAAACAGACTGTTCTCAGATCTGGAGGAAGAACAAGAATTTGCAGAACGCTTGCAGGACGGAAGGAGAGATGAAGAGATGTAATAAGAATGAAGAACGGCGCTAAAATATATATAAAGATGTAAAAACAATGTATATGTAAAGAACTAAAGAAGGGAAAGAGAAAGAAGGAAGGGGGAAAAAGAAGGGAGAACATTGTTATATGTATTAAAAAAGTGTTTTCTGGGGGGGTTTGGGGGAGAGAATAACCGTCACTGCGAAATCAGTTGACAGTCGTGAGCAGGTTCGCAATCCAAATGGAAAGGGGAGTTGTGGTTGCCTGGCAAGGGATAAGGGGCAACTCAGAGAGCGGGGGGGGGGGGGGGGGGAATATATGGGGTTAAGGGAATATTGGATGTGGGAGTTGTTGGAGTATTTTATGTTTTAAATGTGTTGTCATACATTGAGTTTAAAAAGGGTTGAAAATGGGGATGGTGGTGGTGAGGAAGCGGAAATGAGGTGTAAACAGGATATGAGATGGCCATGTTGAACTATATGACTATAAACATTAATGGAATACATAACCAAATTAAAAGGAAGAGGCTATTAAATTTATTGAAAAAAGAAAAAAATAGACATGCGTTTCCTGAACAAATGCTATAACTGATGTGGAACATAACAAATTAAAGAGAGACTGGGTAGGTCTTGTAGCGGCAGCATCATATAATTCAAAAGCTAGAGGTGTAGCTATATTAATTAATAAAAATGCACCAATCAAAATAGAGGAAGAAATAATAAATCCAGCAGCTATGTATGTAATGATAAAGTGTCAGATATATTCAGAAATTTGGAATTTGCTCAATATATATCCACCTAATGAGGAGGATCAAAAGCTTATGCAAGCTATTTTTTTAAAGATGTAGATACACAAGGAAATATATTGATAGGAGGGGATTTTAACTTTAATTTGGATCCAATGTTGGATAAAACTGGACAAAAGACAAGAAAAAAGAATAAAGTGGCCAAATTTATGGTTAAATCAATGCAGGAAATGAAACTTATGGATATATGGAGGAGACAGCACCCAAGAGAGAAGGAATACTCATATTATTCAAGTAGGTATAAAACATACTCAAGGATTGATATGTTTTTGTTGTCGGCCCATATTCAAGGGAGAGTTAGGAAAACTGAATATAAAGCTAGATTACTATCTGATCATTCACTTCTGTTATTAGCAATAGAACTGAAGGCCATCCCACCAAGAACATATAGATGGAGGTTAAACTCCATGTTACTTAAAAGGTAGGAATTTAGAGAGTTTATTGAACGCCAAATTAAAACATATTTTGAAATAAATACGGAATCAGTGAAAGACAAATTTATATTATGGGATGCAATGAAAACCTTCATTAGAGGGCAGATAATAAGTTATGTAACTAAGATGAAAAAGGACTACATTCGGGAAATAGAGCAGTTGGAAAGGGAAATAGTAAGTACAGAAAAGGAAATAGTAAAAAGGGAACATAAAGGAGAGAATTGGCGGACAAAAAAATAAAATACGAAACATTACAAACGTACAAGGTAGAGAAGAACATAATGAAAATAAAGCAGAAGTATTACGAACTAGGAGAAAAAACACAAAATATTAGCCTGGCAACTTAAAACAGAACAAGCTAAAAGAACTGTATTGGCATCAAGGAAAAAGGACAAACAAATTACATATAATCCAATGGAGATTAATGAGAACTTTAAGGAATCTTTGGAACAATTATACCAAACTGAGAATGAGGGGAAAGATGATAAAATAGAAGAGTTTTTAGCTAAAATTGAACTGCTGAAATTGCAAGAGGAGCAAAACAAACTGATAAAACCATTTGAGATAGAGGAAGTACAGGATATATTAAAAAAAGCTGCCGAACAATAAAACGCCTGGAGAGGATGGATTCCCAATAGAATTCTATAAAACATTTAAAGAGTTATTAATTCTTCCTCTCCTGGAAGTAATGAACCAGGTAGAAGAAACATAAAACTTGCCAGATTAATGTAAGTTAGCAATAATTACAGTAATACCAAAGACGGGGAAGGATCCACTAACACCAGCATCATGTAGACCAATATGGCTACTTAATTCAGATTATAAGATAATAGCAAAATTATTAGCACACAGATTGGCCGATTGTGTACCAGAAATAGTAAAACAAGATCAAACTGGATTTATTAAAAGACAAACCGTGGATAATGTTTGTAAACTTATTAATCTAATTCATGCAGTTCAAGGAAATAAGAAGCGTACAGTGGCTGTTGCTTTAAATGCAGAAAAAGCCTTTGACAGAGTAGAATGGAATTATTTATTTAAAGTATCAGAGGTTCAATCTACCAGAAAAATATATTAATTGGATTAAAGCATTATATAATGGACCACTGGCGAAGGTAACAGTAAATAGATATGTATCGAACCAATTTAAATTAAGTCGGTCAGCTAGACAGGGATGTCCACTATCCCCCTCATTGTTTGCCTTAGCAATAGAACCATTGGCAAAACTGATAAGAACAGAAAATAAAAGGGATAAAAATAAAGGTGAAGGAGTATAAAATCAGTTTATTTGCAGATGACATCATAGTATAATTAACAGAACCAGAAATATCAATAAAAGAATTACATAAGAAATTGAAGAAGTATGGAGAAATATCGGGGTACAAGATCAATGCAAATAAAAGTGAAGTGATGCCAATGAGTAACGCGGATTATACAGAATTTATAAAAGAATCACCATTTAAATGGCAAACACAAGCAATCCGATACCTAGGTATTAGGTTAGATAATAACTTAAGGCACCTATACAAATTAAATTATCAGCCACTAATACAGAAATTGCAGGAAGACTTAGAACATTGGAAATAATTACCGCTAATGTTAATAGGGAGGGTAAATTGCATTAAAATGAATCTTTCCAAGGATACAATACTTATTTCAATCGTTACCAATTCCCTTAACAGAGAAATTCTTTAATGAACTAAAGAGAATAATAAGGAAATTCCTGTGGAAAGGGGGGAAACCGAGGATAGCATTAGATAAATTAACAGAGAGGTACAACCAAGTGGTTTGCAGTTACCAAACTTTAAAAATTATTATAGAGCAGCACAATTAAGGTATTTATCAGATTTTTACCAAACAAGGGAAAAACCAGACTGGTCTAAGATAGAGCTAGATAAAATAGGGGAGAAGGTACCGGAACATATACTTTAAGCTGGTACAATATAGAAGCTCACCAGTACTGCATAATTTACTCAATATATGGAAGAAGATTCACTTAGAAAGGAAAAAAACAAATGACCAAATACCAAAATTATTAATTATGCTGATTAATTAATCAGCTAATCTCTTTTACAATAGATAACCTTTCCTTTAGAGATGGGAGAGAAAAGGAATCAAAAGAATAGAAAATTGTTTTTTGGGAAATAATTTATTAACATTTGAACAAATGAAGTACAAATATGGAATAACTCATGGTACAATGTTTGCACATCATCAACTGAAAGCTTATTTAAAGGATAAATTGGGAAACAGACTGAGATTACCAGAAGCAGCTTTGAATATGTGATTACAGACACAATAATTAAAAGATTTAGAATGAAAACATGTACATTAAGCTGCAAGAGAAGGAAAATGATGAAATAAGCTATAAACCCAAACAAAAGTGGGAAAAGGATTTAAACATAAAGATAAAAAATGAAACATGGGAAAAGTTCTGTTCTGGAACTATGAAGAATATAATAAACACACGGTTACACATGATACAGTATCATTGGTTACACAGGTTATATATCACGCCTCAAAAGTTTTTTTTTTAAATGGGATCCAATATTATCATATAGATGTTTTCACTGTAAGAAGGAAATGGGAACAAAAGTACATGCAATTTGGGAATGTGAGAAAGTGAAAATGTGTTGAGAAGATCTAAATCAGATATTAAACAAAATCACAAAAAATAACATACCAAAAGATCCAGAGATCTTTCTTCTAAGTAATATAAGAAGTAAGGAATTAGGCCTCAAATTGGATAAAGTGCAAAAAAGATTTATTATGATAGCCTTAGCAGTAGCAAAAAAATGGAAGAGAGCCTGAGAATACAGCAATGGTACCTAGAAATGAATAAATGTATTCCATTGAAAAAAAACCATATAATTTAAAAAATGAAGTCACATTATTTGAACAAATTTGGGAACCATACATGGAACATAACAGAGAGGGCTTGCCTCGGACATCCACCCCCTAAAATGATAAAAAGACAAAACTTGATCCAGTGTGTAAAAGTAGATGACACATTTTTCTTGTTTATTTTTCATTGTGTGATGACGTTGTTTCATGGTTTTATTGTATTGTACATGTTGAATATTTATTAGTTTTGGAGGTGGGGTGGGAAGGGGAGAGGGAAGGGAGAGGGGAAAAAAAAAGGGAGTAAATGTCACTGTGTATATTTAATGAGAAACGTTTGTATATATTTTGGTTGATATGGTTCACAGTGTGAAAAATGAAAAGTTATTTTTAAAAATTTTGAAATCATCATGAGAGCTTACATGAACAACCAGCTCTGTCTGCAGAGCACAGGTGACTGGCTCACAGTCTAAGGCATCTTGAAAGATATGATTTGTAAATTAACATAATTATGAGACAATCTTGTGTGCATTCACAAAATGTACAGACAGTGGGGCTATGTTTATTGCTTTTACATCAAACCAGACATCAGAAAGATATTTTAGACTAAATGTGAGGGAGATCAAGTTTGGTTCCAGGCTGGCTATTTTGTCATAGGCATGGTTTGTCAACTAATATCTGCTGTGGCTCCCAGATTCCTTTGATGGATGGGAACTTGTAGTTTTTGACCAGAAGTACATTATCTCACGCATGGATATATGAGAGCAAATCAGCTCCCATGGTTTGCATGGTTGAAGTGGAATATCAGTTCTACAATCTTTCTGTGCTCCTAGTATGTTGTGGACATCTAATATACAGCTCTCAGCTTACACATCTTCATACTAAATCAGGGGTAATTCTTCATGTACCCTTGGTTGTGATTCAGGATCCAGCTTGTAGAAAGAACACAAATCTACCAGTAAGTTGTCATTTCTGCCTGACCAATTGCATTTCATACTTTCTGGCCATCTCTGAACTACTTACCAAGAAAGCATCTATAACTGTTAACATTGAACTCCCTCAGGTTCAATAGGCAGTGCATCTTCAAACCTAGATTGTTCATCTCATTGTGTTTCTGTGGTGAAAGACAAGATAGTGCATCTATTGGCACCATTTATCTTTTCTACTTTGCAGTTCAGAGTGAAATTACAAGTCTGAAGTCTCAAGAGCAAATTTTACAGTCTTGCTTGTGATCCACATAGGCTTTGTTCAGCATTCGTTGGAGAGCAATTTCCACCACCAATTTCCTCTTTCAGAAATAGGAATGGAACTTTCTTCATTCAGATACAACTGTTAAATTCCCTTTTCTGCTTTAGCATACACTGATATCTCACTGAACACTTGGAATGTGTTCACAGCAATGGAATAGAAAGGGCTTATTACACCATTACGTATATAGAGGTGCATTAACAATGTTAACTTCCTCCCTGCACGAGATAAACAAGGGTTTCATTGAGGATAAACATAGGGTATATCACTATCAGTGCATACAATGAGATTTAACACAATACAGTGAAGCCATCAAAAATTCCCCACAAACACAGAACTGCAGAATACGGTACATTTAGACAGCAGCGATAAGCCATGCTATTCTTTTCCATGCCTTCCTCTCAAGAGCATTTCTCCGCAGCGGGCGAGGCTGCGGTGCAGTTTCTCCGCAGCGGGCGAGGCTGCGGTGCAGTTTCTCCGCAGCGGGCGAGGACGCGGTGCACAGTTTCTCCACAGCGGGCGAGGCTGTGGTGTACAGTTTCTCCGCAGCGGGCGAGGCTGCGGTGCACAGTTTCTCCGCAGCGGGCGAGGTTGCGGTGTAGCATCTCCGCAGCGGGTGAGGCTGCGGTGCACAGTTTCTCCGCAGCAGGCGAGCCTGCGGTGCACAGTTTCTTTCACCAAGGAACTGTGCTCCCAATCTGGGTCATTCTCAAATAATAACTCCATTAAAGTCTTTGTTGAAAAATTCTGTTATGCTTGATTTATCAAAGAAAAAAATCCCACTTACAAAACAGAAGGATGCTTGTCCTTTGGCACTTACATCTGACATTTTCCTGGCGTCACTCTAACTGGGAATTCTACCATTCATGCACCTTTGTCTTGCATTTGTCAGCATTCAGCTCGAACCTAGCCTTTCTGCAGGTTGCCACAACCTTGTGGCAATATCATGCTTATACACCTCGATCAGTGGAGAGGATGACATTGGCTATGTCAGCTGCACCCTCCAAATCTCAGTTATTTTCTGATTTTCCTAACAACTGTTGGTTAGCGCAAAGCCTTTACAGTGCCAGCGATTGGGAACGCGGTTCGAATCCAGTCTTTTCTGAAAGGAGTTTGTACATTCTCCTTGTGTTTGCATGGATTTCTCTGGGGCTCCAGTTTCCTCCCACCGTTTGAAACATACCAGAGGTGTAGGTTAATTGGGCAGCCTTGACTTGTGGGCTGAAGTGGCCTGTTACCGTGCTGCATGTCTAAAAAATGTAAATGTAAAAAAGCCAAAAAAAGGCAATGAAGCTTGGATCATCCAAATGGCATGTTAAATGTTGTCAGTGAACCATCCCACAGCAACGTTTACACCTCAGTTCCTTTTTAAGCACCAGGATTTCCAAGGTGAAGTCTCTCAAATTGAACTTGGGTACTAGTGCATCAATTTAAGTCTTTTGCTTTTCTGCATACCTTTTATCCATCTTGCCATAATGAAGTCTACCCTGTCAGTAGATTTCTTGGCCAACTAATGCTTTGGTTTAAATAATCAATATTTAAGATTTCTCTTTAACTGATATTTTATTAGAGTACTGCATCACTAGAGGTTAACAGTGATGTTCAATTCTTTAAAGCAAATCAAAATTTCACCAAAACATTCTGGGCACTTTGACTTGGGTCTGTTTCAATTCTACTGGAGGACTCTACAATCAACAAGTTGTTCTCACTTCTCTGCAATGTCACTCGAGTTCAGAAGAATGAGAGGAGATCTTATAGAAGCATATAGGATTATGAAGGGTATGGATAGGATAGATGTAGGAAGGTTTTTTGAGCTGGCCGGGGAAACTAAAACGAGAGGACACAGTCTCAAGATTCGGGGGAGTAGATTTAGGACAGAGATGAGGAAAAATAGTTTTTCCCAGAGAGTAGTGAATGTTTGGAATTCTCTAACCAGGGAAGTGGTTGAGGCTGCCTCATTACATATATTTAAAATACGGTTAGATAAATTTTTACATGATAGAGGAATTAGGGGAGAAGGCAGGTAGGTGGAGTTAGGTCATAAATTAGATCAGCCATGATCGTATTGAATGGCGGAGCAGGCTCGATGGGCCATTTTTGGCCTACTCCCGTTCCTACTTCCCATGTTCCTATGTCTCCTCTGTTCCATGGTTCAATGAAGTCAACTTACAGTCCCTCAGGAGCACAGGTCCCTCTGTTTCTGTAAATTAGAGCATCCAGTGAACTCATTTCCCTCTGTGTTCCAGACTTGGACCCTAGAAGCTTCATAGGCCTTCAGGGTGAAGTAGATCGGTTTCCTCTTGGAGACTCCATTTCCTTTACATTTTCATTGTAATTCTTTGGTGTGACTCAAGCGGTACCACATTAAGGGGAGCTCAACATTTTGTGGCTGTTTATTCAAATAAACTGGGACTAATTTTTCTGCTAACATTTATCAAGGCTGAAGATGAAAATCTTTTGAAAATCCTGACGTCCTTCATGTAAGAATTCCATAAACAAAAAAAAAAAACCTGTGATTGTAGTTGACTCAAAAATGGTGGAGAAACTCAGCAAGTCACGCAGCAGTCTTTAGGTAGCAAAGATAATACATAACCAACATTTTTGGTCTGAGCCCTTCATCATCTAAAAAGCAGGCTTGCGCCTGAAATAAAATAGGGGCAGGGGAAGGGCACAGACCCACAGGCAAGAAGTCAGGAGCGTATATGGGTGCGAGGGAGGGGTGGAGAGCTGGAGGAAAGAAGATAGTAGGATGGGGAAAGAGAGGGAGACAAAGGAGTGGCCTGACAGAAACCAAAGAAGTCTATGTTAATACCATCCGGTTGGAGAGTGCCCCAATGGAATATTAGGTGTTGCTCCTCCAATTTGCGGGTGGCCTCAGTTTGGCAGTGCACGAGTCCATGGACGTTCACCTTGCTTCCTGGAGAACTGGTGTTGAGGGTAGTTGCAAGTACGAAACCAGAACAATAATAATATTTTTACTCTACATATTTTCCCTGTACTCTGCTAACACCATCACATCTCAAGTTGCATTCCATGAATGGATCTTCCGTGAAAAAAAAATAGTATCAGAGTTCTTGGGGTAATCAAAAATCCTCAATCCTCATTGCTACCAATGTTACCAATGGCATCAGCCCTCTCCCACTCTAGTGCTCAACAATAATCAGTGCCTCTTGCTCTTTCTTCCTTGTTGAAAGCAGTGCTATAGGATCCAGGCAGTTCCCCAATTCTGTTGCCTAGAACGGGGTCCTTTATACTGTCTCCTGCTACAAAGAAACAATAGTGTTGAGAATTTATTAGGAAATATTTTCACCAAGTTTAAATAGGACATTGTAGCATCTGCTAATGGCAACGCAGCTGAAATGAAATTCACAGACACACACACAAAGGGTGAACAGGTAGCCAACATTATTTGAATTTCACAAGCTGCTTTAAGGGTACGAGCCACATCCTGTCTGGAACACATTGGTCTGTGTGAGTGACATCAGCACATTGCGGAATCACTGCCTGCTCAGCGCTACGTGATCAGGAAGTGGCCTGTTGCCATGTGTGGGTGTAGAGCTCGTTGAAAGAATCAAAGACTTGTTGATCCAAACGAAGGCATTTATTAGCAAAAGACAGGAGCTCTTCACAGGTGGCCGACCAGTCCGGAATGATCCGACCTGGCTTGGGACACAACCCTTTAAGGCCCAGACAATAGGTGTGGCTTAGCTCTCAGCCAATCGCTGTAAGCACAGTTTAGATACAGTAACTATATACACTATGTACATTGGTGATAGATCTGTACTATCACATTCATCCCTTCTTGGAGAACTGACCCTGGAAAAAAAAAAAACGAGGGAGAGAATGAAAGGAAGGAATAGGTCAAGGACTGTAGTGGTCAGGGGGTCTGACCATCCGTCGTGACCGCCTTGGTGCCGGGATTGGGGTTGCTGGAGTGGTGTCGCCAGCAGGCTGGTCAGGTGCGACTGCTCAGTCGCTCAATTCCCGAGTCGCGTTGTCAGCAGGGTGGCCGGGGTCATTGGGGTGCTGTTGGTCCTTCTGTTGCGGGACGGGGCCTGGGAAATAAAGAGTTGGGGAAGGTTGGGTTTGGGGATTTGCTGGGTCTACTGCGTCCTGAGCTAGGTCCCGCACCGAAACAGTGTCCTCCCGCCCGTCTGGGAACTCAACGTAGGCGTAATGTGGGTTCGCGTGGAGTAGAGTCACTCAGTCAACCAAGGGGTCGTTCTTTGAGTGCCGGACGTGGCGTCACAAAAGGACGGGGCCAGGGACGGTGAGCCATGCCGGTACAGTGGTTCCTGATTCAGATTTCATCGGGAAAAGGAACATCCTTTCGTGGGGGGTGGCATTTGTTGCAGTAAATAGGAGGGAGCAGAAGGAGTGTAAGGCACTAGTGAGAACCTCCTGCCAGTGAGAGGTGGGGAGACCTTTAGACCGGAGAGCCAGTGTAACCGCTCTCCATATGGTGGCATTCTCCCTCTCGACCTGGCCGTTACCGCGTGGGTTATAGCTCGTGGTCCTGCTTGAAGCGATACCACACTCCAGAAGGTACTGTTGCAGCTCTGCGCTCATGAATGAGGACCTCCTATCACTGTGGATGGAATTGGGGTACCCAAAGATGGCAAAAATACTGTGAAGGGCCTGTATCACTGAGGTGGCAGTGGTGTCTGGGCAGGGCACAGCGAACGGGAAGCGGGAGTACACGTCGATGGCCGTAAGGATGTAGGTATTACGGTTGGTCGACGATAGGGGCCCCTTAAAGTCTACGCTAAGACGCTCGAAAGGGCGGGTGGCCTTGATAACGTGGGAGTTATCCGGACGGAAGAAGTGGGGCTTGCATTCAGCGCACACCGAACAGGCTCGGGTAATGGAGCGGATCTCCTCGACTGTATAGGGTAGGTTGCGCACCTTCACAAAGTGGGCAAACCAAATGACCCCTGGATGACAGAGCGCCTCATGGAGTTTCTGTAGTCTGTCCATCTGTATGCTGGCGCACGTCCCCCTGGAGAGCACGTCAGACGGGTCGTTGAGCTTACCAGGCCGGTACAGGATGTCATAGTTAAAGGTGGAGAGTTCGATTCTCCATCTGGCGATTTTGTCGTTTTTTATCTTACCACCCTGGTGTTGCTGAACATGAAGGAGACCGCGCGTTGATCAGTCAACAGTGTAAAGCGCCTCCCAGCGAGGTAATGTCTCCAACAACGCACCGCTTCAACTATGGCCTGGGCCTCCTTCTCGATCGAGGAGTGTCTACTCTCTGGACCCTGGAGGGTTCTGGAGAAGAAGGCTACAGGCCGACCGGCCTGGTTCAAGGTGGCTGTTAAGCCCTGTACTTCCAGCGTGGCGATGCAATACCCTTTTATCCCAGTCGAGTGCGACTTCGTCGCTAATGAGATCCTCTGGGTAGTGGGGATAATGTCAAGTCCCCAACGGAGGGCCAGATCTGGCTGGATAAAGCTGTCAGTTGACCCAGAGTCAAATAAGCAATTGGTGTCGTGTCCATGCACTTTAATCAGTTCCATTGCTCTGGTGAGGGGATGAGAGCATTGCTGGTTTAGTGTTATTGAAGCAGTTGACAGGGGAGTTTCGCGTGATGACGTCACACAACGGGATGACGTCACACAACGGGATGACGTAGTCAACGCTGGAAGAGCAGGTTGGAGGAACTCCCGGAAGTGCTGTTGTGGCTGCGTCGGCAGATGAAAGGTAAGTAGTGGGGTTTGTCGTTGCTCACGGTTGGCGGTGGGTAGGTCGTCGGTCGCGGCAGTGGGGCCCAGCAGTCGTCGGCGTTGGTCGCTAGGGTGAGTACCTGGTTGGCCGCGGGGGTGTCTGTGGTGGCGGCAGCAGCAGCGGTTGCCACAGTCAGGACCGAGTCCGGGTCGAGTGTTCCGCACGGGGGCGAGAGGCGGGCCAACACCATGGTTGCGAGGGTGGGCTGCCCCTTCCGGGTTCGGCATCTCCGTGACGTCAGGCGTTGCCGTGCAGGGGAGCCCTCGCTCTCATTGGACAATAGCTCTGGGGAAGAAGAGTTTGAATGGGATAGTGGCGATTGGGCTTCACACGAGGCACTGTGTTTGCTGGCGGCCATTTTAGACCTACAGACTGTAGCAAAGTGGCCGTTTTTAAGGCACTTCTGGCACCTGGCTTTTCTTGCTGGGAACTGGGACCTGCTGTGCTTGTCCCTCCCTCAGAAATAACATTTTGGGTTCGCACGGGGCAGGGTAGCAGCAGCCGACAGGAAGTCAGTATCTCGGGGGGTGGTAGGTTAGAGGGGCACTCTACTCACATCAGAACGTGGGGTCCAGTCCCTAGAGAACTTGGTGGATTATTAGGCTGCATCCTCCATTGTGATTGCAATCTGGGCCACGTCCTCTAGTTTTTCCACCCCTTGCTCGAGCAAGCGCAGCCTCACTTCGTTCGATCGGAGCCCGGACACATAGGCATCCCGGACGAGATAGTTTGTGATCTTGGCAGCAGTTTTGTCCACACAGTTACAGTCCTTGCCTAACACCTTTAATACTTGTAAATATGCCCTGCTGGACTCGCCGGGCTGTTGCTTCCTCGACGCAAGCACGAGCCGGGCATGAACTCTGTTCACCGGTTGATTATACAGTTCTTTCAGTACCTTTATGGCTGCGGTGTAAGTGGTCTCATCCTGGATGTTCTCGTAGACTCTCAAGGACACCATAGACAGCAATGCTGTTAGACGCTGGTTATCCTCCTCCACCTCAATGAATCTCAGGAAATTTTCAAAGTTCAGCAGCCAGAAGTTAAAGGCTTTGAAGGCTGTAGCTGACTGTGGGTCGATATCAAGTTTTTCTGGCTGAGTTAAACGCTCCATCCCTTTCAAAAAAAATTATTTTTGCTAATAAAATTGTAGAGCTCGTTGAAAGAATCAAAGACTTGTTGATCCAAACCAAGGCTTTTATTAGCAAAAGGCAGGAGGCCTTTTGGTGGCCGACCAGTCCGGAATGATCCGACCTGGCTTGGGACACAACCCTTTAAGGCCCAGACAATAGGTGTGGCTTAGCTCTCAGCCAATCGCTGTAAGCACAGTCTAGATACAGTAACTATATACACTATGTACATTGGTGATAGATCTGTACTATCACAGTGGGCTTCTCTCCTGAGAAGGGAAGGGGCCCATGCCATCTTAGGCCAACCAACTGGGACAGCGATTCAACCCCTCTAGCTGCACGACCGCTTGCCCCACTACATCACCCCGCCTCCCCCAAAATCGCTGCCACCCTTTGAGCAAGTCACAGTACTATCTTTCGACGAGCAGCCTCAGAGTCTGACCTGGGGAGCCAGAAGAGGGAGGGCTGAGCCCAAATGCGTTGCCTTGAGACAGTCAATGGTAAACACGTCCTGCCGCCCGCTAATATCCAGGATAAAAACGACACTTCTGCTGCAATATCTTGAATGGGCCTTCATAGGAGCATTGCAGGGGTTTTCCTTGCTGTCCTTTCAAACAAAAAACAAAGTCGGTTGACTGCCCAACCACAGGAATGTGGCAGGGTGGAGAGCCATGCCAGGAAGGTGGCGGAAGCTTCGGTTTAATCATCTGTTCCCTCAAGTGCTGAAGGACGTCTAAGGCACTGGGTTGTGGGCTGGAATGGTTGAAGTGAATGTCCCTTCAGCAGGTAAGCTGGGAACCATACACTAACTCAGCAGATGACACTGGCAGGTCTTCTTTTGGTGTTGTGCGAATTCCCAACAGCACCCATGGGAGTTCATCCATCCATTTTGGGCCTTGTAGTCGGGCTTTCAGATGGTAGTGAAAATGATCAACAAGTCCATTTGCCTGAGGATGGTAGACCATGGTGTGATGTAACTGGCTGCTGTAGAACTTGGCTAGGCTTGATCAGAGCGAGGAAGTGAACTGGGCCCCTCAGTCCAAGGTGATGTGGGTCAGGACACCAAAACATGCGACCCAACTGGATGAAAAGGCTCTGGTGCAAGTGGGCAGGGGTAACGCTTCTAGCCAACAGGTAAAACAATCAATTAGTGTGAATAAATACCACATACCTTGGCTCACAGGGAGCGGTGTGTCCATGAACTTTGGAGCGCTGGCAGTCGAAATAAGTTCTAGCCCACAGAGTGACATCATGGCAAAGGCCATGCCTCACAAACTTGTCAGACAGCAGACTATGGATCTTATTAAAGCGTGTGACAAGCTTGGATTTGGTCAAACACCCGCCGTCGCCAGGTCGAGTAGGATTGATCTAGGAAAACCTGTTGATATGTCACACAGTAAAGTCGGGCTCCCCCATAAAGGGCAGAAATCACTAACCTTAATGGTGATGGCAGTCCGATAGGCCTGGACGTCAGTATTCTCCACCTGGTCCTTGGCCAGTTGGGTAACATGGGGTCCTCCTGAGACGGTGGAGATGGCTGGTCTAGGCAGAGCATCAGCCACATTGTTGGACTTGCCTGCGACGTGGAGAAGTGCAGAGGTCTGTGTAGACTATGAAAATCCTTCCTTCCAACGTGTACTGGAAATGTCATATTGCTAGGTACAGGGCCAAAAGCTCGCAGTTGAATGCGCTAAACTGTATTTGAGTTCTGGTGTCCAGAGATGTTTGCTAAAGAAGGCCAGGGAGCACCACTGGTCATCGATCCATTACTCAAGCACTGCACTGTCTGATCTGTCCAATGCATCAGTTGTAAGAGCCAGGAGGGAAGAAAGAGTCAAGATGAGCCAGAGATATGGCATCCGCTAGTGCCACTTTAGTTGCCTGGACTGCTTCGCCAGTTTCGTGTGTCCACTGGAGCATCTTGTCACAGAGTTTGATGAAGTTGAATAGGGTGGCTGCTCCCAGGAGGAAACAATGTTAAAAGTTCACATCCCTAGGAATTCCTATTGGCCTTTGATGGTGCTCGGCCTGGGGAAAACACTGGATGGTGTCTACCTTATCCGGCAGCAGCGAGGCACCTTCTCAGGTGATACGATGTCCAAGGAAATCAATAGTTTCCAGACCAAATTGGCACTTAGCTGGGTTCACCATAAGTCCAAACTCTTGCAACCTCTCAAAAAGGCGAGTCAGAGGAGTCCTGCGCATGCTAGCATCGGGGATGGCAATGAGGCTGTCATCTAGATAAACAAAGATGAAATCAAGATCCTGCGGACTACATCCATGAGATACTGAAACATCTGGGCTGCATTCTTTAATCAGAAAGGCATCTGGAGGAATGCGAAAAGGCCAAAAGATGTAATAATTGCTGTTTTCAGGTCATTGTTAGGTTGCACCATAATCTGATGGTATCCCTTGACAAGGTCTACCTTCGAGAAAATCCAGCAGCCCGGGCCTTGTAGTGAAGTCTTGGATGTCTTGGATAGGGTATCTATCTGGGACTGTGATGTCATTGAGCTGTCTGTAGTTGCTGCACAGAGTTCTTCTGGACCATGTGCAGCAGGGATGACCTGGGGCTCTTTGAACAGCAGACGATACCCAACTCCTCCATGGCAGCAAACTCAGTCTTAGCTTGGAGGAGTTTGTTTTGCAGGAGGCACCGAGCCCGTGCATACTCTGGTGGTCCAGTGGTTTCAATGTGGTGCTCCATGCCATGTGCTGGTTTAGCATCATGGAAGTTGGGCACCAACAGTGACGGATACCTGGCCAGTAAAAGGGCATATTCATTTACAGGGGTTCCCAGCCTTTTTGTTCCTCTGTACCCCTTGGGAATTTTTATAGGTTCCCGTGTACCCCTAAAAATTAAGGATTAAAAAAAAACAGGACATTGTGCAATCTGACTGCAGATTACAACACCATGTATTGTACAGTAGTGGTTATTCTCGCAGACCCAATGTACCCCCTGAAAAGTGCAAATATACCACTGGGAGTACATGTACCCCAAGTTGGGAACCCCTGTCTAGAGCGTGGATTCCCAATGGCAAAAAGGAACATTGCCGAAGCAGAAGTAGGTATGACTGGAAAGTGGTAGCTTTGACTAAACGGCATCTGTTCATGTCTATCAGAAGCTCATGTGCCTAGAGGAAATCAGCTCTGGGAGAGCTTGACCAATGGAAGCAATCGTACACTTCCAACAGAAAACAGTTCTGGCAACATGTATTGTGACCAGATGAGTGCCAAATCTTGGAATGGAGGAGCCGTTAACTGACTGTAGGGGGAGGCCCTTAGTATTGTGCTCGAGCTCGGAGAATGTAGGTGGGATGAGGCTCATCTCTATGCCAGTATTGACTAGGAAATCCCTCTGTGTCCACTGGTCCCTCAGGTAAAGTAGGCCTTTATGTATGCCAACTCCTGAGGCCACTATTGGCGGCCGGCCTGTTCATTTCCCTTCACCACACTTGATGGCGTTGGGGTACGAGCATGGAGGGATGCACGACCAGGCATTGTAGCCCCATCTGTGGTGGTAGAAACAGTAATTGCTCTGTTTGTCTGAGCATTTGGGTTGTGGCTACTGCTGGCGGAAATGATAGAGGGTAAACTCCTGGCCCAGGGGCTGAGCTGGAGGTGCTGACAGCGTAGATCAGTTCCACATGTATCGAGCTCTGCTGCTGGGTGTGGAAAAGCCAGTCTGCTTCCTTGGCTACCAGGTGTGGGGTGCTGAAGTACATATCTGATATTCCTGAAGAAACGTGCACCGGTAACTTGGAGAGGAAAAGGGCTTCAAATAAGAAACAGTTTGTGTGCTCATCAGTGAAGGCCACCATCTCATGCATGAGCTCGGAGGGGTTTCTATCACCCAGTCCTTGCATATTCAGGATGCAATGGAATGCTTGTGGCAGCTGAGTTCCAGGGAATCGAGGAAATGCTAGAATTGTTCGTACTTACACTTCATTGGAGAATTTTCAACAAAGGAGCTGTGGTAGCGGCATCCAGGATGCGGACAATGTGCCAGAACTTTGTGTCCTCTGACCTGGAACTGGGACTCAGCCAGTTGTAACCAGTTCCTAAGCTGGTTGGCCCAGAAGAGCAGTAAATGCACCCCCACAGCATTGGTCGCAGCTGTGATTGTGACTGTAGCAGTAGCAGCATTCTGCATTTTGCAGAATTCAAGGTGGGTTTTAAAGACATTGGAACCTTTGGGGTCACCACTGTTGTGCCTGCTAAAGGCAGCACTGCTGAAATGAAACACGCACACCACTGACTTTCTTGGAATTTCATGTGCTGCTTTAAGAGTATGAGCCACTTCCTGTCTGGAACACATTGGTCTGTGGGAGTGATGTCAGCGTGTGGCGGAGTCCCCACATGCTCAACGCTACATGACCAGGAATTGGCGACGTTGCCAAACATGGGCTTCTCCCGCACCATCCAACTGGGGCAGCGATTTGGCCCATCTAACCGTACAATCACTCGACCCTTTACAACAGTACATTATGTAATCACTGTGCATGAATAGGTGAAGAGTCATCTTTCCATTTCACTAAAATTGCTCATCTGGCTATCAACAAGCTACAAGCTAACATTTTCTCCTGGGTTGCAGACAAAGGTATATCCGGTTCACGAGAAAAACCAAACAAGACAATTAAAGGGGATCTATTTTGATCTTAAAAATCTTGGATAAAATTTTGAAAATGTTTTCTCAAAAATCTTCCTAAATTGGAGCATTCCCAAAACATGAATCAAAGCAGCTTATAAAATTTTTACACTTCTCACATAGTCGATCAACATCTGCATAAAAATTAGATCATTTCAGTTTGGACGTATGTATTCTATGCACCACCTTAAATTGTAATAAACAATGCCTTGCACAAAATGAGGAATCATTAATCAAACCAAGAGTGGAGTACCAATCTTCATCAGAAAATGTTATATTAAAATCACATTCCTAATCATTCTTAATCCCTCCCTCTGAGTTATGGATTTTTAAGTGTAAAAATAAAGCAAAATCAGTTCCAAGTCTCTCACGATTTCCTTGTGGAATAAACATCATCTGCTCAAGGCATTACCTGATTGATAAAGGGAGACTGGGCAGTGTATTGCTTTTCCTGCACATTCCATTTCTTGGTAACTTTAAAATTTATAGAAGACACAAACTTGCTTTTAGGAACTACATTGGTGGTAGGCAGTGATGCTGATGTTTTGGTTTGTCACATTAAAAAAAAAACAACCTTCAAAGTCAGATGGAGTAAAACATGGAAGTCTGCAGTTGCTGTGATTGTAGTAAAAACACAAATGCTGGAGCAAATCAGCAGGTTACGCAGCGTCTACGGGAGGTGAACATGTACAACCAACGTTTCGGGCCTGAGCCTTTCTTCAAGGTTTGAGAGAAAAGCAGGCAAGTGACTGAATGAAAAGGCTGGGGAAGGAAGAGGAGCACAGGCCAGCAGGCAAAAAGCGATAATTGGACATGGATAGGAGGAAAGGTGAGAATTGGTTGGGGGAGGGTGCGAGTGGCCCTGTGAATGCAGAGCTGGAGAAAAAGGAGGCAGAGATATAGCGGAAGGGAAGATACCAAAGTTTAGGGTGGGGGCAGGAGGTGAGGTGGGTGAGGAGGGCTAACAGAAACCGGAGGTTGATGTTAATGCCTTCTGGTTGGAGGGTGCCCAAACAGAATGCGAGGTGCTGTTCTTCTAACTTGCAGGTGATCCCCGTCAAAGTCAGATCACGGGTTTAGGTTTTTAATGTATCGGGGGAAAATGAAGAACATGCAACATTTTACTCTCTCTCTCGACCCAGTCGCCCACGCTGTCAAAGGCTGCCAGCAAGCAGTCTTCTCAGATTTCTCTTATCTATGGTTTGTTCACTGTTTATAATTCCACGTTGCAAAGGAATCTCCAAGTTTACCAAAGTCGCTGCTATCAAGAAGAATTTTGGCAGTGCCAAAAGATGTGTAAAATCCATTTTAAGAGGAGATTAAGCATACCAACGTACCCGTGTCACTAGCAGGGTGACACCAAAATGACTGCCCATAAAATTTTTGTGCAGTGTTTCAACAGAAATTTATTTAAAATTTTTTATAAAAATATCCCTGTAGTTAGTTACAACAAAAAACATTTTTCATAAGCCCAGCTTCCATGTATCAATATACCTACAAGGCTAAAACTCTGTGCTAATTTATTTTTTGAACCTTCGAATGCGCTCCAGTCAGAGGTGTCATTATTACCCAATTCCAATGATGCTTCCAATCATGTGGTTTCATCTGGTCGCGGTACAAGCACACGCTATTGTTTTTGTTGCTGTTGGGTGTTTTTATAGTTGCTGTTTTTGTCAAATTTTCTGTTGTTTTAGCTGCAACATTCTAGCAATTAGTATTTGTGATTTAAGAGTAACACTTAGTACAAAAAACATTACTAAGAATTCTGTATGGTCTTATATGGGGGAGGGAGGGGGGATAAGTTGTGACACCAACCCTAGTGACACCACTATACCAACAATCTAACAAGCCCACCAACTAGATTCGAAACTTGTAACTTCTATCTAATCATGGATGCATCCTGATTTCCAACTTGATTCAATGTAGTTCAGACCTAATCTCATGCACAGTGCTGTCTCAGAAACCACTATCGCTTACAGTTTTTGATTAGCTGAGGCCACCCGATCTCTGCACTGGTGACATTATCCTGTCAACAATCTCAAGTTCAACAGCTCTTCGACACAACAGATGTGTGTCACGTCACTTCCATTATTTTTAAACCGCTTCTTTTTGATGCCTCTTCCCAGGATTGTTTGCGTGCAGCTAGACCTGGTCCATCTGCTAACTCTCACACCGCAAGAAGTTGCATCTGATTCCCACCATCTCGTGGTTCACTTCTTCAGGAGGTCAGCCACCCAGGAATACGTCAGTGGTCCATTTCATTTGTTGTTCTTCATGGGACACAATTTATAATTGCGCCATGGTGAGATCTTAAGGCTCCAAACAATTGTGACAAGTAGGAGAGCGATAACTGAATTTGAACCCCTTTAGGAACTCTGGAAAGAAAATTCAAGTACTGAATAGATCATTTGATTAATACATCCGAAATCCAACATGAGTGACTTATCTCACATTATCCAACTATAATACGGGATTAATGTCTTATAGTGAATACGGTTTTCAGACAGATGATTATTGACTAGTCAAGATTATTGGACTGAGGTCATTCAGCATTTTATGCCCTTCTTCTGCTACATCCAAATAGTTATAGGTTATTCCATGTGAATTGTATGCGTTTATGTCTTCATTTTGCAGAAGAATATTTTGCTAGCTTGAAACAGTTTGAATAATTCATATGCTATATAATTGGATCCAATAATTTTTAAAAGAAAGTGGCTGCAGAGATGGTGCAGCGGTTGGGTTAACAGCTATTGTTGGAAGGATGCTGGAGTTAATAAATGAAAGGAAATAATCATTTAGGGATGCAATCAAACCTGGTCAACATAGCAATATGAACAGTAAATCATGTTTGACAATGCTTTGATGATGTGGCAGGGAGAGTTGACATGTGGATACTGTGTATTTAGATGTCCAAAGGACACTTGACAAAAACTCTTAACCTATGTGCCTGTCTCTTGTGTAACTCTAAGGTATCAGAGAAACTATGTTAACATGGATTAGAAAAAAAAAACATACAAAATAAAGAACTCAAATAAATGGGTTCTCTCCAAGCTGGAGGGTCATCACTAGGAGTTATCCCACTATCGGTTCCTGGCTCTCAACTGCTTACCAATTACATCAACGACCTGGAGGAGAGAACAATGTGACATATTTCCAAATGTGCTGATGATACAAAAATAGACAGAAGGACATGTTATGAGGACATTGTGGCTCTGCAGTGTGGGGAAATACAAGGTCTTGTACATTAGGAAGAGGATTCAAATCAAGTTTGGTCCCCTTATTCAAAAACAGATGTAACATTATTGGAGGTAGTCCGAAGTATATTGTTCAGTCAGAATACTGTGGAAAGTGCACTGACTGGTTAGATCACAGCTTGGTTTGAAAACGCGAGTGTGCAGGAAAGCAGAAGGCTACAGAAAGTGGCAAAACTAGCCAAGTCCATCAGGGGCACCGACCTTCCATTGAAGACATCTATGCGAGACACTGCCACAAAAATTCAGCCAGTGTCATATAGGATCCCCATCACCCCGGCACAATCTCTTCTGGCTGCTACCTTCAGAGAAAAGGTACGAAGCCTGAAGTCAGGCACACCTAGGTTAAAGAACCCCCAACCCACCACCAACAACTATGAGGCTTTTGAATCTACCCATACTACTTTACTACTTTAATTATAAGCTACTCCAGGACCACAAAAAGATCTGTGTGCACTATTGAAATTTGGGCAGCATGGTTGGCGTAGCAGTCAGTGCAACGCCTTTACAGCACCAGCAATTGGGACCGGGGTTTGTACATTCTCCCCATGTCTGCACGGCTTTTCCCTGGGGGCTCTAGTTTCCTCCCACCATTTGAAACATACCAGGGGTGTAGGTTAATTGGTGTAAATTGGGAGACACCGGCTCATGGGCCGAAATGGTCCGTTATTGTGCTGCATTTCTAAAAAATCTTTTTTTTTCTAACCTCAACTGTGAATATTCATCTATCCTTTTATATTTATAATCTCTTATTTTGTCTTGGCATATTGTGGTAATTTATACTACTGTAGTTTGTTCATCTTGTGTACCTGTGGGAAGTAAGAGTTTTGGTAGATCTGTATATTGTACTTGTATACAGCAGCGTGGACTCGATGCTGTCGGCCTCTGCCATCTCGAGTACTTCGATGTTAGGGATGAAGTCACTCCAATGAATTTTGAGGATGGAGCGGAGACAACGCTGGTGGAAGCGTTCTAGGAGCCGTAGGTGATGCCGGTAGAGGAACCATGATTCGGAGCCGAACAGGATCACGTCTCCAGAATGGAGGACCATCGCCTTCCCAAGATCGTGTTATATGGCGAGCTCTCCACTGGCCACCGTGACAGAGGTGCACCAAAGAAGAGGTACAAGGACTGCCTAAAGAAATCTCTTGGTGCCTGCCACATTGACCACCGCCAGTGGGCTGATATCGCCTCAAACCGTGCATCTTGGCGCCTCACAGTTCGGCGGGCAGCAACCTCCTTTGAAGAAGACCGCAGAGCCCACCTCACTGACAAAAGACAAAGGAGGAAAAACCCAACACCCAGCCCCAACCAACCAATTTTCCCCTGCAACCGCTGAAACCGTGTCTGCCTGTCCCGCATCGGACTTGTCAGCCACGATCGAGCCTGCAGCTGACGTGGACTTTTACCCCCTCCAAAAATCTTCGTCCGCGAAGCCAAGCCAAAGACTTGTATACATGACAGTAAACTCTCATCTCAACAAGATTCATCAAGTTAATTCCTGTGATGAGAGAGTTGTACTAAATGCTATCCCTTTCTGGAGTATATGTGAACTCATTATTTAAAAAAGTTTTCTTCCAAATTCACATTTTACTCAAGAGCTCACAATGTAGTTTGAAGTATGCCTAAATCATTTAAAAACTGTGAAGTTCTACAAGTATTTAACTGATAAACTACCATTGAGTTTTAAAATTTAATAAAGTTTTGGAGTCATTTTAGTTTCATTTAAGCAGCGGAATACACATCATAAATGATGAAACAGACTATTATTTTCCACAATGTATTATTTCATTTTTTTAATAAAAATCAGTTGTTTTCCCTAATATAATCACTAGATAATAAAGATATGTTAATATTTCATATAAACAAATTTCAAATACTTTGCAAATGATTGTCAACATTCTGTTTCCCATTTGTCACTGGTGAGGACTTTGAACTTTGTTTTAGATGGACTTG